>NC_056732.1:1659013916-1659135764 GCF_019279795.1 Protopterus annectens
GCATCCTAATAATCCATTTGAGTTCTGATGTTTCTGTTCTATTTCTAACATTACCTCACCATTCACTGGGCACAATGTTCTCAATCACCATAAATCTAAAGGAGTGTGTGGGGTTATGCTGCATGACATGTTTAGCTAGTGCACTTGTTTCTATCTGTCTGCTAATATTGTGCACATGCTCTCTAATACAATCCTTGAACTTTCTGTCCATTTTGTCAACATAGAAGGACATACATACCTGGCAGTAGGCCAGGTAGACCACATGCATAGAATCACAACTAGCATGTATATCACTAAACTCCATCATCCTACCTGTGTCAGGATGTAAAAACCTACAGCTGCTATCAATCAGACAGCAAAGGTTGCATTCGTTGCAAGGCAGAGTGCCTACAGCACTCAAAGCCATCCCATTGCTGTTATCCAACTTTGGATAACACAGCATCTTTTTAAGTGATATTTTTATTTCTGAAAGTAAATCTTGGTCTATCCCCCACTATAGATTTAATCTGTTCATCCGTACATAAGACATGCCAATTCCTATCAAAAATATTCTGTAACAATTTAATGTTACTGGAGTACGTAAGGGGTACCCTCATTTTATTATAATGAGTTTCATCTCTATTACCCCTTACCTGCTTCTCAGAGAAGTAAGGTTTCCCTTGATCTCCCCTCATCAATAGTATCTGAGGGAGCACTTCATCCACTTCCTTAGGATTGTAACCTCGTGATTTGAAATTATCACTCAGACTTGTTAATTCTTGATGGAAATCTCCATTTTTAAAATTCAATCTTGATGCCCATAAGCCCTGCCCTTTGATCACATTTTTAAAAATGTGTGTGTGCCTGATACATATTCTACCTCTGCACATATGTATTTTTATGACATTTCTTTCTATATATCTGGGTGTTAAACTCCCCTTTTGTGTTTATAATTACCCTAACATCTAAAAATTATATTACAGTAAGGGAGCTACTTTTAATTTAAAAAAAATTAGCGCTGTTATTCATGTATTGATGTAGGGATTCAAAGGACTTCTCATCTCCTTTCCAAATTAAAAACAAATCAGCCACTAACCTCCAGTAAAACACCAGGTGTTCATGGAATCTGTCATTCAAAAGGTGCTGCTTTTCCCAGCTTGCCATAATGATGTTGGCGTAGATATTGGCACATGACATGCCCATAGCTACGCCATCCATTTGCCGGTAAATGTTATGCTCAAACATGAAGGCATTGTTTTCTAATATTACCTCCATAAACATACACAAGTCTATAAATTTCACCTCATAATGTCCATCATCCACTAGGTAATCCCTTAATATATCTACACCTACGTCATTCTGTATTGTTGTGAAGAGCGACTGCACATCAAATGTGGCTAGTCTATAATCTCTATCTCATGTTCCTTAATGAACTGAAATAAATCATTTAAAAAATGTTCAGAGTCCCTCAATATATGCATATTCCTGTTCAAAACAGGTCTTAGATATATTTCAAGGTTCAAGGAAGCGGCTCAGTGCACCACCCTATACCTGCAACTATGGGCCTCATAAGTGGACATGTAGGGTGTTTGTGGACTTTAGGAAGCCCTTGTAATATAGGAATAACTGGTTCTTCCACCACAAAATAATTAAACAGTTCAGAGCTAATTATACGACAAAGAAGGCAGTCATATAGCACATCATATATTCGTTTGACCATATTATCAATACATGTTCTATCTATTCATTCATATACACTTGCATCATTCAACATTTGTAACATTGTCTCACAGTAAACCTTATGGTCCTTAACAACAGCAAATCCCCCCTTATCAGCAAGTCTGATAGAGATGGAAGTATCTTTTTGTAAAGGCTTCCAAAGCTGGCCTTTAATCTTTACTTAAGTTATAAAAACATTTACTTCTAGTTCTTTTATTAAACATATCATATATTTCCTGCTCACACAACTTTTCAAAAGTTTCCACTACAGCATTATTAGCAGGGACATATGCACTTTTCTTCTGAAGGTCATAGCCTTCCTGGTTACATCTGTGTTGCTCCCAAGCTGTACTTTAAGCATAAGATTGTGGGTGAAAGTTTTTAGTTTAATAATGTTATCAGTTAAAAGTACTTTTCCCTGCTTGTATAAATATCATACCTTTAGATAGTACCTGCAGTTCACAAATCGGCAGTTGCTTGGAGGAAAAAATAAGATATGCATCATACCCGTTCTGCAAGCTAGAGAGTTAAAGAGCTAGGATGTATGCCAGAATATATATACAGACTTTATATATGTTTATATGTATATGTTTTTATCTATATATGTTGTTTTCTATATTTGTCACTATATCTGTCACTATTTTTTATATATGTTACTTTTTATATATGTTACTGTCTTGTGCATTACTGTTGTTGGTACAGGCCATTGATGTATTAAATCCATTTTATAATCTGTAACTTTAAGGCTGAATTGGCCAAGTGGCATCATTGGCTGGTTTGTATTTTAAAAATTGTGTCATTTGGTTCTTTCTGTAATATCTGATGAAGCAGCAAAGGGGCTGGAAAAGCACTCACTACCATTAAAAGTTTATACCTTGTGTTGCTGTGGCATGGCCCTTCGCTATTATTGATATATATATATATATATATATATATATATATATATATATATATATATATATATATATATATATAAAATAAACTTGAAAATGTAATTCAGTGAAGGATACTTGCTTTGATGCATGTGAGAAGTGCCAACTATAACAGAGAGTGTAGGGAGTATGGCAGTGCAGTGTACGTGTAACATATGCCAGCATAGCTAGCTGGAGTTTTATAAATAAATTTATGCCATTTGTATATCAAACTGATTTGTACAGATGCTGATATTAAGAATGCATTTGTAAAGCTGCTTGTATTAAAAATGTATCAACAGTGGGTCCTACTGGGCAAAAAAGAAATATATATCTATGTCAGGCTGTATTGTAGTAACTGCTGAAATGTATATATGTTAACAGAGGATGCTAGAAGGGAAGGGGTTATGCTCAGCCCAGCTATCCTTAGGAAAAATTGTTTGAAATTAAATTTCTTGGTATAAGCCATAAAGATTGTATCTCATGGGTCTGAATGCAGCCAGAGATGCAATGTCTGTGAGAACAAGGACTAGAAATCTTGCTGTATATTCCATAGTAGTGAACTAATTGCTTCCCTGGAAGGGTGGAAGTGTTAAAATGGTTTTATAGGTTCTATATGCTGTAACACATCTTAGCAAAGCTCTATGTTTGTGCATTGTGACACATATGTGCAACATCCTGGTTCAGCTTTGAGTAAAGAGAGTAGTATGGGAACCACAGAGTCAGGTGACCAGATGTGATATCATTGTATAATCCAGCACTGAAATGATGCTTTACTACTAGATGAGACAGAAGTTTCAGGGCACTCTGTTTTTGGGAACCGGACTCAAAGAGCATTCATCCACTTCATCTTGCCTTACTCTATTAAGTAAATTGGAAATAGTAATTCTTTAGATCAGTCAGGAAAATATGGTGAGATTAGTTAAGTATTGTTTTTCTGTATATGTGTGAATTTTTCCATCTGTGTTATTTTTAATATTTCCTGTAGCTGAAACTTTGGTGTTTATTATAAATAGATATTCAGTATTTTCATGTTCTTTTATTATTCATTATTAAATATATTTAAACTTTGCACTGTGCCTGGTCTTTTTAGGAAATATTTTAACCTTTGAGAGTACTTATATTTATTTGGTGACACGGTGGCCACTCCTAAAAGTCTTGCTGCATTTGTCAAACTACCATTTGTATTAGTAAAAATTTTACCCTGTATAATTGCAAACCATTATAAGAACCTTAGGGTAGCTGGCTGGAGGTAGTGGAACTACCTTATAGTCTGGGCAGAGGTAGTAGAGCTAGTAAAGCTGTGCCAGCCTTTCCCAGGTGTGTGTGTGTGAAAATCAAATCTCAAAGATTATGTGTGTGTAGGCTACTTGGAACAGGTACACAGTTCTGTAGTGGTTAGTGTGGATTCTTATTTGGGGCCTGGAGAGAGAGAGAGAGAGAGAGAGAGAGAGAGAGAGAGAGTCAAGCCCCAGGACTGGAGTGTGTTCCCTGTGCACTCTTAAGAGAAACTGTGCTTGGTGCAGAGAACTATGTTTGAATATACTGTGTGTATCCATTTTTGGTCTAAGTGAACTTTCCCTGTCAGCATCAGTTGTGAGGATTGAGGCTCCTTGATTACTGGCCCAGAGGGAGGATGTCACACTTGCCCCCATAACAATATTTGTGGGTTTGGCATACAGATGGAGCTTTAACTGGTTTGTTTCTTAAAATGAAGCTTCAACCAGTTTTCGACCTAATTAGATGTAATGAAGCCATATTTTTAGTCTGAGCCAGTCCATTGGAAGTAGAACAAAACTGTGGATGCTTCTTTGCTTCCTTAGGTATGTCTGGTGCAGATGTCAGTCTCTTTGTCTCTCTCTTCTTAAGTCAGCGGTTTACGTCTTTTTTCAATTACAGATGTGTGAATAAAAGAACTGCCTGGGTGAGGCCTTCCTCAACAATGATCATGGTTTTATTATTGCCTCCTCCAGGTCATTTCTACTAGTACGGCCTCCCAGGTGCAGGGTGTGCTTTGCTGTTTGGATAATGACAGGTTTCTCCAGAGCAGTTATTCTTTCTGTCTTGCTAGCATAGAGCTACAGTTTCAAGTCTTACTCTCCTGTAGTCTTAAAGGCCAACATTATCTAATTTGGTGGCCTGGTGTTATGAATTAAAGAAGGCATAGCCTGCTCAGAATTCAAAAACACACAATTCTGATAATCATATTTAATAAATAAAGAGAGGGTACTTCCAGAATGTGAGAACATTCTTTTAAAGCTTGATTGCATTTTCTTAACAAAGGCTCTCTACTTATTTGAAGTACTTAAAGTCCTGGTTTAATTGCACTTCTGCCCATCCAGAGGTAAATGTTTCTCCCCCACTTGTTTCTTTAATTATGGTCAGTATAATCCATCAGTATGAAAAGAATAGGATGACAATAGCTAGTGCTTTTGACTGTTGATTTGGGGACACAGTAAACCTAGTCAGTCATTATGCTAGGTCAGTGAAGAAAATTGTGTTTTAAGAAATTATCTTGCAAATAAAACATCATCTTAGCCCATCAATATTTTCTTTCAGTCCTATTATTCTGAGATAATTACAGAACTGCTACTTATTATAAAGTTTCTAGCTTGTTAAGTCTAAAGATGATATCTGGCTGGCATTTTTGAGAAGATGTTTATTCTGGCATTTCTAGATTTTACTACTTGAATTGTTCAAAAAAGTTTCTAAGAAGGTAATACTGCAGGATTAAGCTACAGGTGTTGTAGCTGTTGAGCCACTTTTAAGGCTCATGTGTCAGCTAATCCTTTAGTCATCATTGGTGTTAGCTGATATTTTCTCCTGTTAGAGTATTAGTTTACATGCTGCCTTCCATGCTTCCCATGTTGGCACCCTTTGCCATACTTTTTCATTTCGGTCGTGTAATAAAATAAAAAAAGGTTAAAAAGATTAATTGTCATTTAGGCAGATACAGTATAAACAACCATCATACTTAGTGCATAAACAAAGCAGCAAAGTACTCAAAAAGGGGGGGATTTAATTAATTTGGGTCTTTTAGTTTGTGGGGGGTATGTTTTCCATGTCCATCTCAATTAAGCTAGCTTTGCCCAACTACAACGTGGACAGAGGAATTTACTGCGGTATTAGGGGAAAAAAAAGGAGAGGCAAACAGGTCTAGAAATAGAGAAGGTTGACATTAAACGAAAGATAAAAAACTAGCATGTTTTAATAAATAGTTTAAAAGGATTTCATATATACAGAAGGTGAAGGAGCTTTACAGTTTGTGTAGTGAGAATGAGGCTATCAGGCAATGTAGCTATGAGGAAACGGGATGTCCAGGCCTCAAAGCATTGGATTATACTGTGAGAAAAATGGAAATCAATAAAGAAAGAAGACATACAGAGGAGCAATGAACATAAATTAATGAAGAAAGGTACAAAAGAATATATGGAAAGAAGATGTGGCGGCAAAAGAGTTTTATAAGGAGTATGTAGAACTTTAGGTAGTGTTATAAGAGAAAGTAAGAAATCATTATAACAATGAAAGCGAGAGAGAGAGAGAAAACTCTAATATGAAGTACTAGTGGTATGTCTAATTTCAAGGAATAAAAAAATGCTTGAATATTTTGGAAAGAAGAATCAATAAAGGATAAATGAGTGGAGGTGCAGACAAGAAACACAAAGTACTGTCCATATGAAATGTTGTAATAAAGAAAGAAAAGTATGGTGGAATGATTAGGAAAAGGGGGGATGGGCAATAAGGAGTACAAAATTACGGGGACAGTAGAGCAAAATATGGCAGATATATATAATGGATGGAAAGGGGTTATGTTTTACTTAGTATCATTGTTTAAATTCCATATGAATGTGCAAAACAAAATGTAGGCCAAATCATCATAAACAGAAGTAAAAACTAGGCAGGGCAGAACATTAAATGTGACATGCATCTTATAACAAAACATCTGTGCAACATTCTTTATTAAAATTATTTGTCAGGAAAACCGATGTTACCACAACTAGATAATGGGGGAGGGGAGGACAAAACTAGGAGTGTATTATTCTGACTGATTACTTTAAAGTATGAAGCAATATTCATCATTCTAACAGTGCAGTGGTGCAGCAGTTAGCATTGTCACCTTACCGCAAGAGATACTCTAGTTTGATTCTCGGCTGGGTGTCTTCTGGTGTGGAGTCTGCATATCCTGGATGGTCCAGTTTCCTCCACCATTCCAATGACATGCAGCTGGAGTGCTTCTCCCTGGACCTCTCCTGAAAATGGGTTCTGTCCTAGTCAGATTTTCCTGGTAAACAAATGTTAATTGAATAAACTTTTATAGTGTGATGAGGAAAAAATACTGCAGTGGTGCAGCGGTTAGCATTGTTGCCTCACAGCAAGAGGTTCTCCCGTTCGATTCTTGGCTGGATCGCCTTCTGTGTGGAGTCTGCAAGTCCTCCCCGTGGTCGACTGATGTATAAAGACATGCAGGTAGGTGAATGGGTGTGCCTTCTTTGAAGATTGGGCATCAGGCTGTCAACTCGGCACCGTAAAAATCCACTGCCAATCATTAGTGGACCGGAGTTCCGCTGTGGCAACCCCTAACCGGGAAAAGCCGAAAGACAAGAAGTGTGATGAGGAAAAAGCCAAGGCAGGGCTTTGCACAGAATATGAGTGGATTACCTTATTTCACTTGATACAGCTATTTTACTACAGATTAATGCCATGAAAATTAACTAAACAACTGAGAGGATACTAATAGTCTAACTACTTTATAACCAGACGTTGCTGACACATTGCTTTATACTGAGCCTCAGTGGCAGCCTAAGTTGCATCCCCAAACAGAAAGCAAGCCTTGCCATATCTTATCAGTGTCTCTCTTCCTTTTGCACACCTCGTCTAACCATTTGGCACTATCTGGGCCGGGGCCACACTAGTGGTGGGTTGAGTAGAAGGAAGTGGATTGGAGCAGCCTGATGTATCCCATCAGTCTTCACTCATACAAGAAGATGTAGACGTCCATATTCTAATAGTCAACATCACTTCTAATAACGTGAAGATGTTTTTCATGCTTAGAAAAAATGTCTCCAGAAATCAGTCCATTTAATGCAACAGAGATACACATACCAACTGATCCTGCTTAGACTCTCTTCAAATTACAGAAATGTTATTCCAAAAGGTATCATCAATTCTACATAATATTCTCCAATGTAAGCAGGTGTCCAAAAGGATATCTCCAATAAGAGGAGTATACATTTTTTTATATTCTCTTGGTGGGATATAAAAGCATGAAATACAGATTTTCACACAGATATTTATGTTTTTCTTGTATGTTACCAAATGTATGTTTAAAAATATTTGTAATATTTTAAAGCTTCTCTCACTGGGCCCCCAGTGAAAAGGGTTTTTTGCCTAATCCAGTCAGATGACCCTAGTAACCAAAATCAAAATCAAATTAAATAAAATAACAATAAATAAAGATTGCTGAGGAGGTTTCCCTACCTGGGAGAGCTAACATCTTCACCATCTGTTGAAGTAATAAGGAATTATCCATTAAAAAGTTAGGCCAGCTAGTCTCTCCTATCTGCAACAAGAGGGATGAAGAAGAATATACAAGGAAGAGAGGGATTTAGCAACTGTCATATGAACAAAATAAACCTGGTTTGGATACTGAGTTGTTTTGTGGGAGGATGAAACAATTTCATCTCTGTTTTGAGCTTTGTGTGCTTTATGATCAAGGTAAGGAAAGGGCTGGTTACTGACCCAAGGACTGCATGCCACCCACTGCGCCTTTACAGTCTCCACTAGGAAATAGCCTTGCCTGGTGAATGTACCTTCCCCAGAATTTCCAGTCTGGGCAATCCATAATATACTTTTGGAGAAGTATTACATATGTACTACTGGCGGAAATTGGGCTACTGTCGGCCAAAGGAGGAGAAGGAGAAGAAGAGGGGAAGGCATGCCCGAATGCAGAAAGAGAGGAGGAAGGAAAAGAGTGTGGTAGTGAGGGCAGGAACTTTGAATGTTGGCAGCATGACTGGTATAGGGAGAGAGCTAGCTGATATGATGGAGAGAAGGAAGGCTGATATATTGTGTGTGCAAGAGACCAGATGGAAGGGGAGTAAGGCCAGATGTATTGGAGGTGGGTTTAAATTGTTCTATCATGGTGTGAATGGGAGGAGAAATGGGGTAGGGATTATCCTGAAGGAACAGTATGCCAAGAGTGTTTTAGAGGTGAAAAGAGTGTCAGAGTGATGTTTATGAAGCTGGAAATTGATGGTGCAATGGTGTAATGTTGTTAGTTCATACGCTCCACAAGTTGGGTGTGCGATGGATGAGAAAGAAAAATTTTGGAGTAAGTTGGATGAAGTGGTGGTAAGTGTACCCAAGGGTGAGAGACTGGTGATTGGAGCAGATTTCAATGGGCATGTTGGTGAAGGAACAGAGGGGATGAGGAAGTGATGGACAGGTATGGTGTTAAGGAGAGGAATGTAGAAGGTCAGATGGTAGTGGATTTTGCAAAAAGGATGGACATGGCTGTGGTGAATACGTATTTTAAGAAGAGGGAGGAGCACAGGGAGATGTACAAGAGTGGAGGAAGATGCACACAGGTGGATTATATCCTACACAAGAGGGCCAGTCTGAAGGAGATTGGAGACTGTAAAGTGGTGATAGGAGAAAATGCAGTTAGGCAGCATAGAATGGTGGTCTGTAGGATGATGTTGGTGATCAAGAAGAGGAGGACAAGTGTGAGAGCAGTGCCAAGGATCAAATGGTGGAAGTTGAAAAAGGGTGATTGTGAGGTGGAGTTCAGGGAAGAGTTAAAATAGGCATTGGGGGGCAGTGAAGCGTTACCAAATAGCTGGGTAACTACAGTAGAGATGGTAAGGGAGACAGCTGGAAAGGTGCTTGGTGTGGCATCTGGACAGAGGAAGGAAGACAAGGAGACCTGGTGGTGGAATGAGGAAGTACAGGAGAGTATACAGAGGAAGACGATGGTGAAGAAGTCGGATTGTCAGAGAGATGAAGAAAGTAGACAGGAGTATAAGAAGATGAGGTGCATGGCAAAGAGAGAGGTGGCGAAGGCTAAGGATAAGGTATATGGAGAGTTGTATGAAAGGTTGGACACGAAAGAGGGAGAAAAGGACCTTGGCTAGACAGAGGGGACTGAGCTGGGAAAGATGTGCAGCAGGTAAGGGTGATAAAGGACAGTGAGGGAAACGTACTCACAAGCGAGGAGAGTGTGTTGAGTAAATGGAAAGAGTACTGTGAGTGGCTGATGAATGAAGAGAATGCGAGAGAGAGAGAGAGAAGGTTGGATGATGTGGGGATAGTGAATCAGGAAGTGAAACAGATTAGCAAGGAGGAAGTACGGACAGCTATGAAGAGGATGAAGAATGGAAAGGCTGTTGGTCCAGATGACTTACCAGTGGAAGCATGGAGGTGCTTAGGAGAAATGGCAGTGGAGTTCTTAACCAGATTGTTTACTGAAATCTTGGAAAGTCAGAGGATGGCTGTGGAGTGGAGAAAAAGTGTTTTGGTACCTATTTTTAAGAATAAGGGTGATGTGCAGAGTTGTAGTAACTACAGAGGGACAAAACTGATCAGTCACAGCTTGAAATTATGGGAAAGAGTAGTGGAAGCTAGGTTAAGAAGGGAGGTGATGATTAGCGATCAGCAGTATGGTTTCATGCCGGGAAAGAGCACTACAGATGCGATGATTGCTTTGAGACTGTTGATGGAGAAATATAGGGAAGGTCAGAAGGAGTTGCATTGTGTCTTTGTGGACTTGGAGAAAGCATATGATAGGGTGCCTAGAGAGGAGTTGTGGTATTGTATGAGGAAGTCAGGAGTGGCAGAGAAGTATGTAAAAGTGGTACAGGATATGTACGAGGGTAGTGTGTCAGGGGTGAAGTCTGCAGTGGGAGTGACAGATCTGTTTAAGATGGAGGTGGGATTACATCAAGGATCAGCTCTGAGCCCTTTCTTATTTGCAATGGTGATGGACATGTTGACAGACGAAATCAGGAGGCCCCCATGAACTATGATGTTTGCAGATGACATTGTGATCTGTAGTGAGAGTAGGGACCAGGTTGAGGAGACCCTGGAGAGGTGGAGATATGCTCTAGAGAGGAGAGGAATGAAGGACAGCAGGACTAAGACAGAATATGTGTGTGTGAATGAGAGGGAGGATAGAGGAATGGTGAGGATGCAGAGAGTAGGTTCATAGGTTCATAGGTTCATACTAGGCTATCTGCCCTGGGGCAATTATAAGCCTAGCCCGATTCTGTATGGCTTACGCCACCCCTTGATTTGAGTATACTGTGCCCTTTTTAAGGTTTAGTTTACTGTGCCTCTGTCTAATAGTGACACGGGAGTAATCCCTGGGACAAACCTACAATCCCCCATCCACTTATCGAGATTCTTCTTGAAGAGATTCAGTGAGGTGCTCTGCCTCACATGAACTGGAATTCTATTCCAGAGCGAAGGGAGCCTCTGGGTTATGAACCTGTCCCTCCAGCAAGTTCTATTTATTTCTGTGCTGAGGTTCAAGTCCTTCGAGCGTGTGGCTCTAAGGGATCTAGATTTACTGAGGTGGAGCATGTCCATTAATTCTGGATTTGACATAGCTTTGTAATTCAGGCATAGATCGCCTCGAAGTAGGTGGTATACAACTGAGTAGAGCTGGAGTTTTTTTAACCGAGCAGCATATGGCATCTGTTTGAGACCCTTGATCCTCTTGGTGAGATACTTTTGGGGTCTTTCTAATTGCTGCAGGTGTCGGGTAAGGTACATCCCAAAAGGGGCATTATATTCTATGATGGGCCTGATGAGGGATGAAAAAAGGGGCACGATTACCTCTCTTGATCTAGATGTGAAACCCGTCGTGATGAGGTGGGCTATGTAGAAGGTCTTTCTAACCACTTTGGCAATGTGGTTTTCAAAGGAGAGATTGCTATCAACTTGGGTCCCCAGGTCCCTAATAACTTTCTCTGTACTTAATGGGTTTCCGCCTATGTGGTAATTTGTGGGCACATTGTTTTTGCCAAAGGGTATGACTATACATTTTTTGGCATTTAGCTTTAAACCATGGTGCTGGCACCAGTTATCTGTCTCTGTGAGACCTTTTTGAAGGATGTTTGTGTCAGCTGGAGAGTTGATTATGGCGCCCAGTTTGCAGTTGTCTACAAACTTGGTGAGCCATAGTCCTCCCACGTTTGCCTGTACCTCGGAAAAGTATATACCGAACAAGAGTGGTCCCAGGACAGAACCCTGTGGGATGCCACTTGTGACTGGTTTCGAGTCTGACATGGCTCCAGCAACTCTCACTCTGTGGGTTCTGTCTTTGAGCCAGTTTGCGACCCATCTTGTGACATAGGGGTTTATATTTAAGCTGGATAGCTTATCTATGATGTCCGAGTGGGGTATTGTGTCAAATGCCTTTGCAAGGTCCAGATAGGCTGTGTGGACTACCTTCCCTTCATCTATGGCTTTGGTGACTGTTTCAAAGAAGTCAACCAGGTTCAAAAGGCAGGATCTGCCCTTGACAAAGCCGAACTGGGTAGGATCTAGTGTCTGTAGGTCCCCAATGTCTTTGTTTATGAGCCCCATGATGATCCTCTCCATAGCCTTGCAGACTAAGCTAGTCAGGCTTATGAGGCAATAGTTTCCAGGGTCTGTAGAGGCTCCACCTTTGTGGAGTGGGACCACTGTTGCTGTACGCCATTCTGTGGGCACATATCCTGTAGTGAGGCTGAGATTGTATAGCTGTTTTATTTGAGGGATTAGTTCCTCTTGTAGTTCATGTAGGACGCAACCTGGGATGCCATCTGGTCCCATGGAAGCAGTGTTTTTTGCTTTGGAGAGGGCAGCCTTCACCTGAGCATCTGAGATGTTTGGGAGGCAGCCCTCTGCCGGGATAGATACTTGCTCTTTTGGGGGGGGGGGGGTTTGCACTGAACCTGTCTGCCAGGATATTGGCGATGTCTGTGGGTTCAGTGTATTTTTTGTCATTTAGAATCAACTCAGAACAAGTCTGGGAGTTGCATCCCAGGTTTCTAACATAACTGAAAAAAGCCTTATGATTGTCTTTGGTGTCCTGTGCAATTTTTCTCTCGAAGCTGGCTTTGGAGGATTTTATGAGGGATCATAATTTTTTGCTAGTACTGATCAGAGATGCCTTCCCTATTAGGGATTTTGCTCTATCATGTAGTAGCTTCCTCCTTCTGTTGTACAGTTTATTTATGGCAGGGGTCCACCAGACTGGACGCCTGCCTTTGGATGATTGGGTCTTGGTTTTGTTTGGGATAGCATGATCCATGCATTCCTGGAGATGTCCGTAGAATACATTTATATAGGATTCTGCAGTTTGGGGCTGTAGTTTCCACCGGCCCTGGGGCCTTGAAGGATTCCACTTCGGTTTTGAGAAGTGAGAATTTGGCTTTTGAGAAGTTTTTCACTGTGGTTTTCTGGGCTGGGGGTGGGGTCGGGATGTGGACATCCAGTGAAATTAATTTATGGTCTGATCTTACCAATGAGGGATATACTTCTGGTGTGGAGCATAGAGTCCCCATGTTGGTAATGATCAGGTCTAGTATGTTGTCCCCTCTTGTGGGAGTAGTGACTAGTTGTTCCATAGCATTTGAGTTTATAATTTCCAGGAATCTTTGGGCTAAGGTGCTGGGGCTTGAGTAGTGCTTCCAGTCAATGTTTGGGTAGTTGAAGTCGCCCAATATAATGGTGTTTGGAGAGATCTTCATGTTCTCCAATGTTTTCAGGAAAGCCGAATGGGATTCCTGACTTTGAGAGGGTGGTCTGTAGCATGCTATAAACTGAAAAGCAGTCTTGTCCACTGTTAGTTGCACATGGATGGTCTCCGATACTTCGTGCAATGCCACTAACCTGGAGGTGTGGATATCCTTGATAAATATGGAAACTCCCCTCCTTTTGTGGTTCGGTCCGGGTTTTGGGGCCGAAAAGCATGATATGAGGTATAGCCTGGTAGTGCTGGGGTGCTCTCGGGAGCCTTGAACCAGGTTTCTGTCACTGCACAGATATCGATGTTCTCCATACTGAGGAGAGCTTCGAGTGCGTGCATCTTGAGGTTAAGACTTCTGGCGTTTAGCAGCATTACCCTTAGTTTGTTGTTCCTTGTGCTGTCTATGGGGGTGGGTTTGACTTTTGAGACTTGCCTAAAAAAGGCACTATGGGGGTGGCAAGAGCCTTTGCCAATATCCAAAAGCCCAGTGGTGACAGGTGCAAGCTGTCCCTAGCGAAGCAACGTGGCTTGTCGAGCATGTCATCCCAGGCTGATAGACACTGGATCCCCTTTGAATGACACCAAAATTTTAGCCAATTGTTAAAATTGATCATTTTGTCTTTGTACTGTGGCATCATTCTAGGTGAGGGTAAGATGCTGCTCAAGGTCAGGGTTATACCAGCCTGGGCTACATGATCAGAGAGCTCCTCTATGTCTCTTTTCATGTAGTCCAGGGAGGTACGTCTCAGGTCATTCACACCAGCATGTACAATGACTGAGTCATATTTGTAGAGTAGAGCTGGTGAAGGTGGATGAGTTTAAGTACTTGGGACCAACAGTTCAGAGTAATGGTGAGTGTGGAAGAGAGGTGTAGAAGAGAGTACAGGCAGGGTGGAATAGGTGGAGAAGAGTGTCAGGAGTGATTTGTGACAGACGGGTACCAGTAAGAGTGAAAGGGTAGATCTGCAAGAGGGTATTGAGACCAGCTATGTTGTATGGGTTGGAGACGGTGGCATTGACAAAAAGGCAGGAGTCAGAGCTGGAAGTGGTAGAGTTAAAGATGTTAAGATTTGCACTGGGTGTGACAAGGAAGGACAGGATTAGGAATCAGTGTATTAGAGGGTCAGCTCAGGTTGGACGGTTTGGAGACAAAGTCAGAGAGGCGAGATTGCACTGATTTGGACATGTGCTAAGATGGGATGATGGGTATATTGGGAAAAGGATGCTTAGGATGGAGCTGCCAGATAAGAGGAAAAGAGGAAGGCCTAAGATAAGGTTTATGGAAGTGGTGAGAGAGGACATGCAGGCGGTTGGTGTGACAGAGCTATATGCAGAGGACAGGACAAAATGGAAACAGATGATCTACTGTGGTGACCCCTAACGAGAATAGCCGAAAGAGAAGAAGATTTCATATATACTAGAGGAAAGAGCAGCAAAAAAACAGAATTAATGATGTTGTGTTGGCTTGGCTGTGTGATGCAGAAGGATGGAGACCTTATTGTAGCTCAAATGACCAGGATTTCATTAGCAGCCATATTACTAGAGGAGATGGACAGGGAGGGGAAAAAAGAGTGAAGGAGCATAGTCTGCTTGCCTCTCCAAATGGATGGGAGCAGTTTCCATGCTTTCAGGGCACTGGGCAGTATCATCTCTTAATGGATACCTGAGAAATTATTGCTGATACTCTAAGGGGGAAGGGTGGGGCCACTTGGAAGGAACATTTGTGGAAGTGAAGGGATGTCATCTGCAAACAGCCCATTGCATGCTTCTTCCCAGGTTACATTTGGAGCTGAGTAAAAATATAAAAAATGCAAACCAACCCTGATGACTGTCTTAATGCTGGCCCTTCCCATTTGGCATTCACAATAGAGAGAGAACAGAATAAGTCAATTTTTGGGGAAACAGCTGATGGACAACAGGCAGAAGGGTTAAAATTCCATCAAAAATGAATTAATGATGCTGATTTAATATTCACATATCCATTATATTTTGTAGGAGTAGATTATCCTGCTGTATTTCTTTATGACTATTTTGGAAGATCCAAAACTTTAACATTATATACAAATGCACTCCAGAATCCTGAGAAATATAATTGCTTAGATAAAATAATACCTGTTTAAGTAATGTCTAGATCAAAAGGCATTTCTACTAAAGTCCATGAGTAGAATGCAGCAATGCAAGTAAGGGCTTCAGTGTGGCTGCCCAAGCGACTATCTCCTGTTGCTGTTATTTTCTGAGAAATGGTGAGAGGAAGTAAAGTGAGAGTGGGCTACCAGAGATATACTTTCAGAATCATATTCCACTTCTTCGGGGCTGCTTGTTGTACAAACAAAGCAAGGGCCAGCATGTTGTATAGCACCTTAGGATAAAGCAATACTTTAACTGGTTAAAGCTGTTCAGTTATAAAGAGTAAGAGGTCCTTTTTATTAGGATGCATGTGTATTATTGTACACATATGTACTATATTGGCTTAACATGTTCTGCTGGCTGGAGCTAAAGTGACGTACATGTAGGAGAGGGTTTGAAAGACCAGTATAAATGATCCACTTCACCCAACTTCTCATATCTACTTCATTATGTCCTTCTCTTGGCTTCCAGAAACCACCTTCACCCCTCAGTACCAGCAAATTCAAAAAAAGGCTTCTTACACCATATTATATTGTAAAGAATCTGTGGGTAATGAGTCCCTGTTTTCAATAAAGAAAAAGAAGTCAGCAGTGAAGCACTCACCATTTAGTTGAATCCTTAGTGTTTAAACACCCATTTGTAGTGAATACAGACATTTAAATATGCAGTAAGCTCCAAAGTCAGGAACGCTAAATCCTGAGTACAGCAGCACTGATTTCAGTGAACAAAGATATTGAATACACAGCAAGCTCAAAAATTGATGGATATTCACTTTTGAGCACCCCCCCCCCCCAAAAAAGGAAAAAAGTAGCAAACTGCTGTGCAGTTAAATCCCAGGGGAAGAAATACAACTTTCAGGTACTGAAGGTATTTAAATATACAATGAACAAAAACCTCAAATACCTCTTAGACAAGCTCTTAAATGTAACCTGATAGACAATATCATTCTCCTTGGTGATTTCAACATCAGTCTCCAATGATCTCAGAAATTTGAAACAATGGATCCCTTTACCGAACTTGGATTCACAAAACCTGTATAAGAACTAACATATAAAACTTTTACAGAGAAAGGACCCTGTAATTGGCTTTATTATAACCATCTACACAAACATATCCTCTATACTCAAGACTCACCCCCCCCACAACCACTGTACCTTAACTTTCACAGATGCCCATTTTAAAAAGGTCCCCAAATATACCTATTTCCCTCTACTCAAAATAAAACAAAAAGAAGTAACATAAAAGAAGAACCAGTTAAACATGGCAAAACTTCTTAAAATCTATAAAACTTTATTACAGAAAACTAAGAATTAAGAAAGATAAGCGCTTTCACACCATACATGGTGCTTCATCAGATGTACTAACACTTCTAAAACAAACCATTTAAATACCTAAAATATTACCAGGCTAAAACACATGATCTAAGGAAAGGTTTTAAGGAACATGTTCATTCAAACCTCTTCCTTGATCTGATTTTAATAATAACACCCATTTTATTTCTAGATACTCTGTTTT
Organism: Protopterus annectens; assembly: GCF_019279795.1. Classification (NCBI taxonomy): domain Eukaryota; kingdom Metazoa; phylum Chordata; order Ceratodontiformes; family Protopteridae; genus Protopterus; species Protopterus annectens. The sequence goes on from NC_056732.1 coordinate 1,659,030,903, forward strand.
AGTCTTTACATCACCTCCCTGATATTCCCCTTAAAAAATTCTAAAATAAAAAACTTAAAGAATGACTATCACCTGCACTAATAGGTGCTTAGTGAAAGCATTCCTGGTACCACCTTTACTAATACAGTATATATGCTCATGAATAAGATCCTTTAGGCTATGATTCATTTTACCAGCATAATAACAACTACATAGATCACACACTGCCAGATATACAAGGTCATGACTGGAACAATCAGCATAAAACCAAACTTAAAAACACGGCCAGACTCTGAGTGTACATAGCTATCACAAGTTAATAACGTGCTGCATGTTCAGTGTATGCATCTTAAACATGTTAAGCAAAATATATTGAAAAGCCAGTTTTTTAGACATGCTAGATTGAATGCTGCTGATGATAATATGTTAACTGATTTGAATGCACTCAAGAATGATTTTCATTTGAGAGGTTATCCATCTGAAAATATAACTGCTAGTTGTGCAGAAACTATAGCTTGATGACAAGATCGTATGACACTATATTTTTCTAGATGTGAGGATAGTGCTACCATTAGTAATAAGGTTTTGACAGAGAAGCATCTTAGAATGTCTCTCACATATTCTAGTGATGTCTATGCTACATGTGATATTATTACAAAACACTGGCATATTTTGATTTCTGATGAAAAGTATAAGTCATTTTTGGGTGACTTTCCTAGGTTCTAAGAACAATCTTTCATTAAAAAAATGTTATGTTACAAGAATCCTATGTTGAATAGAAAGGGTATGTTAGTTTGTGCAGATAGGACTGGCACTTATCCATGTAGGTTATATAATTGATGTGAATAAATCAAAACATATGACAGCTATGTACTGTCAGATTCTGGTCATGTTTTTAAGATTGTTTTTTATGCTGATTATTCAAGTCATGATCTTCTATATCTGGCAGTGTGCAATCTATGTAGTTGTTATTATGTTAGAAAAATGAATTGTAGCCTAAGGGATCGTATACATGAGCATATGTACTGCATTGGTAAAGGCGGTACTAGGAATGCTTTGGCTAAGCATCGTATTAGTGCAGGTGATAGTCATTCTTTTAAGTTTTTTGTTTCATAATTTTTTAAGCAGAATATCAGGGAAGTGATGTAAAGGCTAAAACAGAGTGCTTAGAAATAAAATGGAGATTATTATTACATTCAGATAAAGGAAAACGTTTGAATGAACATATTCCTGTAAAATCTCTCCTTAGATCACAGGTTCATAGGTGCATACTAGGCTAATGGCCCTGGAGCCTTTACAAGCCTAGCCCATATAAGTGCTCTGGCATTGTGTCACCCGATGTTAGTTCCCAGTGTCTCTATCAAGTATAGCCACTGGACTGATCCCCGGGGTGAACTTTCTATTTCCCATCCACTCATCAAGATTTCTCTTGAAGAGGGCCAGTGAAGTGCTCTGCTTGACATGTATGGAAAGTCTATTCCAGAGCATGGGCAGTCTCTGGGTTATGAACCTGTCCTTCCAGCATGTTCTGTTGATTGTGGTAATGAGGTTGAGGTCTCTGAAGTGTATGGTGTGGAGGGATTGAGATTTCTTTAGATGTAGCATTTCTAACAGAGCTGGGTCAGACATGGCTTTGTAAGTCAAGCAAAAATGCATTTGTGCAATGTCAAGTCCTGATAAACTTGCTCACTTTATGTTCATAGGTTCATAGATTAGTACTAGGCTAACTGCCCTTGTGGGCCATTTTAAGCCTAGCCAATTAGCCCCTATGAGAATCAAACCCTATACCTTTTTTTCTGTAAGGCAAACACCTTAACCATTATGCTAACCTCCCACAAAATTATATCTCTTTAATCAATGAGCTTTTTTAGCAGAAGTGAGAATCAAACCTTGCACCTTATTCATGTGAGGCAACCAGCTTAAACACTGTGCCATGTGGATTTTTGCCCAGTAATTTTTTAGGTATTTAAATGGTTTGTTTTAGAAGTGTTAGTAGTTCTGATGAAGCACCTTGTATAGTGTGAAAGTGCTTATCTTTCTGAATTCTTCAGTTTTCTATAATAAAGTTTTATAAATTTTAAGACATTTTGTCATGTTTAACTGTTTTTTTTTTTATCTTACTTCAGTTACATGTTGTGGAACCAGTTTTTATCCATTTCTGCTAGATTGGTTTGTGCATAAAACAAAAAGAACTTAGAAGAACTACATAGAAATCTCCCAAATACAAACTGGTCCTTAATACCATTCATTTTCCCTTCTCTTGCCATCTCAACCTTAACCAGCCTACCTCCACATTTTTAGTAAACCGCTTTCCCAAAGTAATTAGGCTCTTTAAATCAACACAAAACAAATTAATTACAAAGGAGCTCTGATCCATCTACACCTAAGAGAGGAGGCATGGCAAACCTGAAAAAAACTTCCCATCCCTTGTTAAAATTTTGCTCTAAAAAGCAATCAGGAGATAGAAATCTATATTTCTTTGATCATCTCAGAATAAATGCTTAACAAACCAAAATAATTCTAGAACATAGTGAACCAAATCACAAGCCACTCCTCTACAACTGCTCCAGCAGAAAATGGCACACTTCCATCCAGGAAACCTTTCCACTTCTGATTTTTGTTGAACAGTTCTGTTATCTTTCATTTCTCCATACTCACTCTTCCAACTAGGCTTTAAAAAAGCCCAATCCACACTGCTATGCTCCTTACTTATTTTTTTTTTACTTTAAAGCTGTTCATCATCAAAGAAGTAAAAAAAAAAAGTCTTTTCAAATTTCCTTCTGATACCCTCATGGGGCAGATGGGTTTCACTCCTTGTTTATTTTCTCTGCAAGAACTACCTTACAAAACCACTCCATATACTGTATAACAACTGTCTTACCCACAATACCATGCCTTCCCCAGGAAGCATGCCTTTATCAAGTCTCTGCCAAAATTTCAAATTCTGTTTCCACTAATGGCTTTTGACCCATATCACTCTTACCCACTGTAGATCAGTATGTATGTGTACCTTTAAGAAGCTTTTCTGGACTTGCACAAGGGCATAAATACTGAGCACGTGTGAGCCTGACTACCATTTTGTAGTAAGCTGTTGAGATATAAGTATGCATGTCTGTGTAGTCTGTCAGTTAATCAGTTTGTTTATATTTTGTACTGCTGCTATTCATCTGATGTGTTTCTATGGAATAAAGCATATAAACGAACTACCCCACTTGTTTGTCTTCAATTATAAAGCAAGATGAGCAACATGGTGTCAGAATGGGATCCAGAATCAAGACCAGCGAACTCAGTTAATGTTGGAGGACTATAGAAGAATGGCTCACCCCTACTGCATGTACGACTTGCAAAAATGGGTCAGAAATGAATTACAGGTACTAAAACATGCTTAAATGATTTCTTATTTGAACAATATAAAATGAAGCACTCAGAATGCTCAAAATGAATTTCTAGTTAAGCAAAATGTCTGAAACTATGACATATTGATATAAATATTCAAAATAGCTACGAACATGTTTGAAGCAATGTCCAAATCACATAAAATGTATAAAATAAGGAAAACACCTGCATTTTTTCATTTTTAGCTACTTTTGCATTATCTAAAGCCATTTGAGATATCCAAAGTATACAAAGTGTTTGCAAGTTTGTGTAGTATTGCAGTACAGTTATTTCACAAAATACAGCCATTTCAAAGCATATTTCACAAAGTACAGTATTTTGAAGAGTTTATTGTGCATTTGAATGGTATTACAAGTACCCGCTGTGTGTGCGTGTTCATACATAATTACAAGGGACATATTTACAGTATGGTTGGGAATAATTTGTTGGCATGGCTGAAGGATTTCATAAACCATTTCCATGTGTATTTGATAATAATATTGCAGAGAATTGGAGACTGTTTGAACAAGAGTACAATATTTTCATAAAAGCTGCATTTTCTGACAAGATGCACATACAAAGGCATTTATTCTGTTTAATTTAGCTGGTTCAGGAGCCATTGAAAGAGAGTGTTCATTTGTGTATGCACCTGCTGTGTTTGTAGGGGAGGGGGACCACCATATAGTGGTACCAGCTGAATTAAGGGAAGACCCCAAGTGCTTAAAATGTAAATTTAGAGAATGTGTAACCCCCAAATTAATATTACAATGGAAAGGTACTTATTTTACACAAGAAATCAAAAGTCTCTGGAAACTTTTGCAGCACATATAACTGACTTGAGAAACAAAACTAAACATGCAGATTTAGTGATTTAAGGGGTGAGTTGATAAAATACACACGTGTGGTATTAAAGATGATGCTGTGAGAAATATTTTGCTTTGTGACAGTGATTTAACTTTGAATAAGGTCATTGAGATTTGTCAGATATATGAGCTCACAGAAAAGCACACAAATATGCTTGCAAATGAGAAACGCATGCTTCCAGTATCTTCTAGTGCTATGTTGATAGTATCCAGCACATGGTTAAAAGAAACAGGCCCAAGCACATGGCAGCAACTGTGAATTCTCTAACAGTCCCTGGTAAACCCTGTAGCTTTTTAGCAGGTTCCAGAGCATGCTCAGTCTCAGTGAAGCACAAGAGTGAGTCAGCAAACTCAAAGCATGTGCCCTCACCTAGCCTCATAGTCAGCTGTCATAATTGTGGTGGCAATCGTGAAGCTAAAAGAGAAAAGTGTTTAGCTTTTGGTCAGTACTGCCACAGATGTAAAAAGTAGAATCATTTTCAAATATTTTGTAAATCAAAAGAAGTTCATTCTTTTATTAAAAGGGAACATTCCAAAGGACAAGTTGATCAACTGGAAATCTGTGACCCCATTTTTCATGTTAATGGTGTGTCTGTGCTTAATGAAACAGTCAATGCAGTAGATTTATGGCCAAAGAATGAAGTATTTTGCACTGTTTGGATAAATGGAGGACCCATAGAGCTCAAAATTAACACAGGTTAAAAGGGCAATGTTCTGTCAGCAGAAACATTTGCTACAGTATGTACTGGTGAGAAGCTTGATTTGGCAATGTGTGTGAAGCTTGTTGCTTATATTGGTGAAGAAATTCAAACTGAAGGTTCAGTAGTGCTTTCATGTTTCTCTGCTGGGAACAGCTATGACTTGCTATTTTACATGGTCAAAAGGCACACACAGTCATTATTAGGCCTCAGAGACAGTCTAAAAATGGGGCTACTTTCACTTAATAAGGAAGTCAACCATATAAGCTTAAAAGACCACTGTTCTAATTTTGCCCAGTCCATTTTTTCAACCTATGCTGATTTTTTTTAAGACAAACTAGGCAAACTCCCAGCTGTGTACTCCATGAAGTTAGACCGTGAAGTCAGCCCAGTTGTCAGACCGGCCTGAAAAGTTCCAGTACCTATGCAGAAGAGAGTCAAAGCCAAGCTAGATAAAATGGTGCAGCAAGGTGTGATTTGGCCTGTTGACAAACCTACTGAATGGGTATCTTCCATGGTGATAGCTCATTAGAAAAGCTCTGATGATATCAGAATATGTATTAATCCAATATTTTTGTGCAAATCACTGAAAAGACCTCATCATCCAATGCGCACAGTCAAAGAAATTGCTGCTCTTATGCCAAATGCCACTGTTTTTTCTGTCTTAGATGCACAAGTTTTGTTTGGCCGAAAATCTTCATTGGTAATCACTTTCAGTACTCCTTTTGTCAGATAGAGATTTTTGAGAACGCCATTTGGGATAAATTCTGCTAGTAAAGCCTTCCAGTATGCAGCAGAACACATTTTTTCTGGTTATCTGTGTGCTATTATACTAGAGGATATTCTAGTGGGAGGTAATGATGAAGCAGAGCATGACAGAAACCTCAAGAAAGTTCTGGAAAGCGCACATGAAGTGAATCTTAAGCTGAATCCTCAGAAGTGCAAATTCAGGCTACAAGCAGTTACTTATGTTGGTCATTTGTTTACCAGTTCAGGCTTATAACCAGATCCTTCCAAGCAGACAGCAATTCTTGAGATGCCAGCTCCAGACAATGTTCAAGTCCTACAATGTTTTTTGGCATGGTTAACTAACTAGGCAAGTTCATTACAGACTTGAGCCGACTTTCAGCACCGCTCAGAAAGTTGACACGCAAAGATGTAATTTGGTCATGGTCAGAACAGCAACAGAGAGCTTTTGATGTCCTGAAACAGAGACTTCCCAGTCCACCAATTCTCAGATATTATGATGTTTACATACCATTTACTCTTTTTGTGATGCTTCACAGTTTGGTCTTGGTGCAGTCATTCTTCAAGAGGATAGAACAGTAGCCTAATCATCCAGAACTCTAACCCAAACCACGATGCAGTATGCGCAGATAGAGAAACAGCTGTTGTCAATTGTGCTTTCATGTTTGAAGTTCCATGATTATATTTATTGCAAGCCTATTCAGATTGAAACTGACCACCAACCAATGTTACTGTTTTGAAAAAGTCTATGCATACAGCTCTTGCCAGATTACAATGCATAATGTTGAAATTGCAAAAGTATAATTTTAATCTTGTCTACACAAAAGGCAAACTTCTTTATCTTCCTGATACTCTATCCAGATCACCCAAAAATACCACTGAACAGCATGGGAATGAGAAACTTGATTGTTACCAGTAGCAGTGCAACCTTATTTTCCTTACAGAGATGAAATTTTGTTTGACAATGATATCAGCATGAAAAGTCCAAAAAAAGGTTCCAAAACCCTTGCAACGAGAGTACATTACCATCTTGCATTGTGGCTACCCAGGAACCAATTCTACTAAAAGAAGGGTGAGAGGACTAGCATTTTTGCCTTTGATCTCAAAGGATATCCAGAGAGTACTTTCATCTTGTTTTGTACTAATAATAATAATAATAGTACTAAAGCCACATCAACAGAAAGAACCCCTTCAGCTAAACCAGATTCCTGAACTACCTTGGTCGACAGTAGCCACAGACATTTTCAAATGGAATGGTCAATATTACGTGGTGTTAGTAGACTCTTATTCAAACTGGTTCAAGATTGACCTACATCCTAATCTAGTGTCTAGTATTGTCATTACTAAGATGAAGTATAATTTTGCAGTCCATGGTAGTCCACAAAAAGTTATTTCTGACAATGGTACACAGTTTACAAGCCAGCAGTTCAAGAGATTTGCTGAAGAGTGGGATTTTACGGAATGGTGCAGTGGTGCAGTGGTTGCATTGTCACCTCATAGCAAGAGCTTTTCTGGTTTGTTTCTCAGCTGAGGTGCCTTCTGTGTGGAGTCTGCATGTCCTCCCTCCATTTGTGTGGGTTTTCTCTCATGTTATAAAGACATGTGTCTGGAGCGTTTCTCCCCAGGCCTCTGATGAAAATTGGTTTCATTCCAAGTCAGTCTTTCCAGGCAAATAAACTTTAGGACATGAATATTGTGTTTATTTCTTATTGTTTGTATAGTTGCATTCTTTTTCAGATGTCATTTTATTGTGGGCAATTCATTAAAAAGGGAGGATGTAGAGCAGTGTGTATGTATACCCTTAAGAAGCTTTACATGGGCTTGCCCAAGTGTATAAATACTAAGCACGTGCGAGCCTCACTGCCATTTTGTAGTAAGTTGTTGAGACGTAAGCATGCATGTCTGTGTAGTCTGTCTGTTTATCATTTCATTTATATTTTGTACTGCTGCTGTCCATACTGATGTGTTTCTATGTAATAAAGCATATAAACAAACTACCCCGTCTGTTCATTTTCAATTATAAAGCAAGATGAGCAATATCCACATTGGGTAAAATATTTGATAAATTAGTCTACTCTCAGCTCTATGACTTTCTGTAGACTTATAAAGTAATTTTCCCCTAGTCAACATGTCTTCTGGACTGGAAGAAATAACCAAACTACAGTCTTGCGTACGATATGGTTGTAACCATGGATAAGGAGAATCTCACTGAAGCAGTTTTTATTGACTTAACAGAAGCTAAAAACAATTCTCTGCCTTCTCCTCTCCCTTTGGGAGTTCCAAACTCCATTCCTTTTCTGCTTACTATTCTTATCCATCAGTTCTCTCCATACTGACCTCCACAACCGTCCTATCATTCTTTATGTTGATGATATGGTGGGCAATACTGCCCACCACTCTCATTTTACAATAAAGAAAGAACTTCAACAGTACCTAGCCCACCTCTCTCACTGGCTGACCCTAAAAAACTTATCTAAAATGACAAAAATCATGATATTTGGTGCCAGACAAAAGGTCTCCAATATTCCTGTAGACTGGTAAATACTAATCAATAACCAAATCTCCTCAGAGACAACACAACACGTCAGGTACTTGGGTATCTGTTTAGATCGGCATCTTACCTTTCAACACTACATTTAAATTACCAAAGCTGACATTAACTTTCATCTTTTTGGGGTTAGAAAGATATCTCACTCTCTTTCTCCTGAAGGAATGAATGCAATTATCACGCGGTACTTTTTCCACAACATGAATGCGGACTTTCCCTTGTTGCTTCAGCCTCCAAATGAAACCTCTGTCTGCATTGCAAGCCTCTAGCTACAAAATCCCTAGTCTCATCACTTTAGTGCCCAAGAGAGAAAATCACTACAAAGTCCTTACTAAACACCACTGGCTCCCAATTACCCAAAGAATTATTATGGTCCCTCCTTTTCAAACTTATTAACATTGAATCCTTTTTTTTTTGCCAGCTGCCTACATCATTGAAATTCACAGTGTTGTCTTAGATCCCTCCTAGCATTACACACCTGCAGACACCAGTAACGAAAGTGTATAGCACCACCCACAGCTTCTCTATCTTGGAACAACAGATCTGGGAATAAACCTTTTATGTCTGTCTTAATCAATTCCTTCAAAATAGGTAGCATCACCCGAAAGAAACTTTGCTCCCCATACTCATCATTGCCCACCTTACTTCATTTCTTATATAACACTTCTAGCACTTCTGCCTCTTTAGAAGACCCCCGTTTGTACAATTGTACAAAACACTCCATTTATTTTGCTCTTTATCCTACTTGTTTTCTTCATGAACATTTAGTTAAGAATATTCTGTTTCTAGGTGCGTATGCTGACATCCACATTCTAATCTACTGGTCAATAATAATACTTTTGTCTCTGGATTCTATTACGAATTTTAACATTTTTTTTTTTTACTGTTGATTTCAATGTTCACTGTTATTGATTATATACTTCTGTATTCATCATGGCTGGATCTGGAAATAGTCAATGAGATTAATGCTTCTACCCTGGTTAACAAATTGAAAGTGAAAATAAAATAACTAAATAAACACAATTTCATATTCAGGTGACCAAAATTACCAGTTCAAACTCTAATAAAACATACTTTGGTCTTCCAAATTAATGAAAACATTAATTTTATTATCAAAATGATGAAACTGCCGAAGAAATGACACCTGGACTGTACACATTCACAAGCTTCTAATGACTTGAATGATAATTGCAGCAGTTAAATACTGATGACAAAGACCCTTGAGCTAATCAGAAAGCTTTTCTCATTATATAATCTTACAATATTTTATAAAAAAGTCAGAAACTTCACATAAAATATTTCTAATAAATGATTTTGTGTAAATGTTTATAAATGTAATGTAAATAAATAATGACTCATAACTCTACATATTAAACAGTTAATATTATAATAAATACTATAAAATATTTAATTCACACATTGTAAAGTTTAAAAAAATACATTTTACCAACTCCTACTTTTAAAGTAGGACAGCAGAGACATTCAGTTGCAAGTCAGCATTATAACATTTATAAGTAAAAAAAAACATTTTAAAAGTTCATTGGTGGAGGGATGCTCTTGTTTAATATGGGTGGCAATTAGATTGAAATAGGAACCATTTTTGATAGCTCTGAGATATTCTAAAATTCCCACTTATACTAGCTGCATAGTTTAATCAATATAAAATAAATCCCATGTACTTTCAAACAATATGATACTGATTTCTGGTAACAATCCAAAATATGAGGTGAGTTAAAGTAATTTCATTTTATAATGTTACTTATGCTGCAGTCCATATACATACAGACCGAGTGATATTTGCAGTCCAAACTTTCCAGAGCATCATTGTCTTCATCAACAAAAGTCCCCAAATGTACCACACAATCCATTATACTGTTAATTCCTATGGAAGATCTTTAGATTGCTAATTAAAACACCCCTCAAAACATCATTGTTGGCAATTACATATCCGTATTTTCTTAAAATCTGTGCAACTTTCACCACAAATATGATATAATGTGTTACAAAATAAATATCTTCTTTTTCATATATACCTTTTCCCTTCTTATTATAGGAAATGCTATCAGTATTACCATATTGCAACCTTTGTTTAATTCCAGTTAAAGAAAGTTTTAACTTTTCACCCTTATAACCTCTATTTTTTAGATTTACCATCAAATGGTCGATCATGGTAGGAGCGACTGTCAGAATGTCGACGTTCATTTGTACGTCAGTTTAAAAGGACGTACATGGGCAGGGAGTTTCAGCATATATTTCAATGGGAGATTTCTACCTTAAGGTCGACAGAATTTGCCGATGTTGCTGCGTCAATCATACGACCTACTTCATATTCATGAGTCGATGTTATTTGTCGCAGAAATCACCGTTCGTGGATGTGATTTTCGTTCTTTTGATAGTAAACCCTATTTTTTAACCTCTGTGCTATGTCCACAGCTACCAATCGCAATTTCCCCCTTCTCTGAACACTGATTACTTGTATGCAAAAGCTCACAATATGGAAGAGAGTCAAATGCAGGTTATGCATACTAGTGGCATGTAAAAAACAAGTTGTAGATGTGGGTTTACTATAGAGAGTGGTTTGTACCTCACCTTTTTATAAAAACCCATACATCAAAACATTCTGTACTATGCAATTGTAAATTATAAGTAAATTAAATTCCAAACCTGTTATTTTGTAGCATCTGAACGAACTCCACAAATTAATTTTGAGTGACATTAACTAAAAATGTCTGCAAAGGGTTTATTAAAAAACTTAATTGCAAAACATGCATCATCATGTATACCTATGGGTAAATTTTGATACCATAAATGTGTGTCAACCTTGATTGAAATATTTCCTTTAAAAATAAAAAAAGCACTTATTATTCAAACAAACTCTATTAAGCTAAAGACATTTTCTTTCATTTCACTAGTCTTCAGAAAATACTTCACAGCTGCCATATTCAAATTATGCTGAATAGGTAAACACAAACTGCACACATCTACATTTATTGTTGTTGTTGTTTACTCACATAGTTGAATATTACCCTGCGTGACTTCAAGGACATGAACACATCAGGCCTGTTTGTCAAGAGCTGCTTCTTTAAGCTCCTAAAATTCACATTCCTTACTTCAGTGACCCTGTCAGGCTTCCTTAGCCTAAGCTGTCCCCTTCTTTTTTTCCTTTGATCTCTCCCAGTGTCAATGACTTCTTTAGCCATGTAATGCAAATACAGCATTCACAAAGGATTTGGGTTTTAGTTTTATTATCAGACCTTGTAGTAGACAGTCTGGACATATTTCCTTAATTATTGACTGATTTGATTTTCTTGAAGTCCACTGAATTTTTCAAAAAGGTTTCTCCACTAACACAGTTTAAAAGCATCAGTTTTCTGCCAAAAAGTTTTATCTATAACCCAAATGTCGCAGCCATATGTTTCTACTGGGACATCTGTAGTTGTTGTAAGCATATAATTCTTTTCACATTTCCTGTAAAAATGTTTGCCATCCTTGATATACGAGTCAAACTATACCATATATAGCTGTAACAACACATCCAAAACTATGAAACAAGAAAACAACCACATGTAGCTGAACAGGATAACCATAAGAAAGCAAGAATTCAAAGAAAAAAAGCATGCTGTGTCCTCGCCAAAGAATTTGCTTTATTAGCAGCTATGGGAAACGTTCAGCCTCTGGGGGGTGTTAAAGATGTTTTTGCATTTTAGGCAAAGCACAGAACAAAGATAGCCCAGGTTAAATGCAAAGAAAATTCCATGAGTCATTTCTGATATTATTTCCTTTGATGTCATACCTTCTAATGTTGTTGTTGTCTTTTCCCAGTTAGGGGTCGCCACAGCACAACTCCGGTCCGCTAATGATTGGCAGTAGTTTTTCACGAATGCCAGGGTGCCAGCTCGACGTTTAACCTTCAACAAAAGCACACCCATTTACACATGCCTTTTTAACACCCACCCAAACACGGGAAGGACATGCAGACTCCACACAGAAGGCACTCCCTGCACTCCAGCTGAGAATCGAACGGGATAACTTCTTGCTGTCAGGCAACAATGCTACCGCTGCATCACCACGGAAGTCAGATGTAATATCTTCTAATAATATCTTCTAATAATGTACTTAATTTGGCTTCAACATCCCCTCAAGGAATTACATGTTCTGATATTTGTTTGCATTATTTAACCAATAACAGAACATGTCCAAATAAACATCTTTAGGCATAATGACTAAATAATTTCATTTGTTTGCTGGTTTAATAAGAATATCTGCTTCTGTTTACAGTTGCCTCAAAGCTAATCACTCTTACCATATTTCTGCTTAGTTTCTTGCCATACTACTTGAAAATTTCCATGTATGTATTGTATTGTATTTCTATCCATTCTGTATATTCCTTTATTGCATGTTATGTAATTACTTCAGAAGTATGTATACTTAAATGTGATCTGTGTTTATCTTTGTTCTTACTATTTTTTTACTTAAAACTTTTTTTTTTTGAGAGGGGGGCTTTTCTCTTCAAGTCTCTTCTGAAAAAGGGCTTCTAAGAACCCAAACATACTAACCCAGTTAACAAATGTAAAAATAAATAAGATAAAATAAAATTATGCTTGATGTAATATTTTGTTCATATAGGTAAATACCGCATGATATCTTTCTTAACCATAATATAAAGAAATAATAGACTTATTATGAAAGAGAGGAATATTAACATTTATAACTCCTGAAATTAACTGACTTTACAATTTTATCCCACATTGAACCAACATTCCTAACTGGTTCAGGTTTTATTGCAAAGCAATGCCTTAGCTATAGCTTTTTAAAGAGGAACCACAGTACTAACACCACCTCCAAAAGAAAGCCAACTAATGTAGGTATAAATTATAGACCTTTCTGTAGAATCTCATTCTTAGGCTTATAGGTTGATAGGCTGTTACTAAGCTAACAATCATTAGGGCCCTTTCAAGCCTAGCCTTGCACCTTATACCATTTGGGTCCCAGAGTATCACAGGTGTCTATATGGGGGTGGGCATGATAATTGGGAGGTCACTAAGGATTTGTAGGGGAGGGTGTTATTCGGGATAAAACTTTTCTTATTGATAGCCCCTGTCCATAAGGGACACGGGGACAGACTGGGGTTAAATTTATGATTTCCCATCCAAATTATCAATTAATAGGATTCACAACTTGCATTTCCTGTCTTATTTCTCTCAATTCACTTCAGTTATACTTTGTGCCACAGGGATCTGGTAAAATAACTGCTCAGAAAAACCAAAATCCATTTTCAGTCTCTCTATCAAGCTGCAGCATATCATTACATTCTGTTCCGTTCTCGGTTCTTTTAACATTTAAAGTGAAACTACCATTGACTTCCCTTTTTATCATTACTGTTACCTACAGTTCTTACATTCTGATAAATTCTTAAATTGCCATCCTTCTGTTTCTCAATTTCTTTTGTTGAGACTTGCATGGCATTGATTTTGCTGTTGCTAGATACCACCATATTGGTTTACCCCCTGACAGCCCTGTGGGCATAACATTAAGATCTGATTTTTATAGAGTATGGTGAGATGGTATAATAAGAAAAGCTTTCTAATTGTTTATAAAAGTCTTGTTCATAAGTATTTAATCATGATAATTATGAATCAAGGTTTTAGAACCATGTGAGGATGTACAGCTGAGGCATCAATTCTTTGGAAATTTTATTGTTTTACTAATAAAAGTTATATATTTTAATTGATTTAGATGTCAAGGGTATGTTTTGAGAATGTCAGTATTTATCTATATTTTAATTGATTTAGATGTCAAGGGTATGTTTTGAGAATGTCAGTATTTATCCTGTCCTCCATTACTCCATATCAAAATCTTCTTGACACCAATTGTAAACTCCCACATATTTTAAGCATGCTAAATAAAGCAAGTTACCATATTATTACAACCTATAAGACTCCTTTAATTTCTCCTGATGACCATGAAGCTGAGATCCCTCATAAAATCCTCCAAAGCTAGTTATGAAAACAAAATTGCCACTGACTCTAAAGACAACCACAAAGCATTCTATAGCTATGTCAAGAATCTAAATGGGAACACTCAGATCTGCTCTGAGTTACAGCACAATGGCACTAAATATACAGAACCAACTGATACTGCCAACATCCTAGCAGATAGGTTCAGTGCTAACTTTACCCCCCTCTCACCCCCTAGAGGGCCCATCTCTATACCAGAAGAATGCAAAGTTCCTATAATCACGGCTGTACAGGTAAAAAACACACACTCCAAAGCCAAGAACACAGCACCCATGGGACCTGACAATATCCCAGGCTGCGTTCTACAAAAACTACAGAATGAACTGGCACCCTACCTAAGTACCATGTTCAATCATAGCCTCACCTCAGGCTTTGTACCCATTGAATGGCGCACCATGACGGTTATCCCACTCCACAAAGGGGGAGCCACGATGGACCCCGGGAACTACCGCCCCATTAGCCTGACGAGCCTGGTCTGCAAGGCCATGGAACGTATCATCATGGAACTCATAAACAAAGACATTGGTAATCTCCAAACTCTGGACCCTACCCAGTTTGGATTTGTAAAAGGCAGATCATGTCTCCTAAACCTGACTGACTTCTTTGAAGCAGTCACCAAAGCCATAGATGAGGGTAAAATGGTTCACACAGCTTATCTAGATCTCGCCAAGGCTTTTGACACCATCCTCCACTCTGGAATTATAGATAAGCTCACTAAACTAGGTATAAATCCCTATGTCACAAGATGGGTTGCCAACTGGCTCACGGACAGAACCCACACTGTGAAAGTAGCGGATTCCAAATCCAACATCAGACCAGTGACAAGTGGAGTACCACAGGGTTCAGTCCTGGGTCCTTTCCTGTTTGGTATCTACTTCTCTGAAGTGCAGGCCAACACAGAAGGTCTTTGGCTAACAAAGTTTGCAGATGACTGCAAACTAGGAGCCATAATCGAAACTCCTAACGATGTGGACAAACTACAAAAGGGCCTCACTGAGACAGATATCTGGTGTCAAAGCCATGGCCTGAAGCTCAATGCCAAAAGTGTATTGTCATCCCCTTTGGTAAAAACTCTGTACCCATGAACTACCACATAGCTGGTAGTCTACTTAATGCTGAAAATGTGATAAGAGACCTTGGGACACAGGTGGACAGTAGTCTCTCCTTTGATAATCACATTGCCACAGTGGTCAGGAAATCCTTCTATGTGGCTCATCTCATCACAAAAGGATTCTCATCCAGAAAAAGAGGTCATTGTTCCCTCCACTCATCACTCATTAGACCCATTATAGAGAACAATGCCCCTTTTGGTATGTACCTCACAAGACATCTACAACAACTGGAAAGACCACAGAAATACCTCACAAAGAGGATTACTGGCCTCAAACAGATGCCCTATGCAGACCGTCTCAAAAAACTACAGCTTTACTCCATCGCATATCGCCTACTCAGGGGCGATCTCTGCCTAACATACAAAGCTATGTCAAACCCAGAGCTGTTGGACATGCTCCACTTAAAGAAATCCCAATCCCTCTGAGCTACACTCTCTAGGGACCTAAACCTTGTCACCACAATAAACAGAACATGCTGGAGGGATAGATTCCTGTCCCAGAGACTTCCCATACTCTGGAACAGACTACCTATCTATGTCAAACAGAGCTCCTCATTAGCACTCTTCAAGAAAAATCTTGATGATTGGATGGGAAATGGGAAATTCACCCCGGGATCACTTCTGTGGCTCTGCTCGACAGGGGCACAGGAAAATACTTTTCTTGGGTGGCAAAAGCCAGGGTACATTTTTTGGCTAGGCTTGTATGGGCCCTAGGGCCGATAGCCTAGTACCTACCTATGAAGCTATGAACATATGATAACTATTTTGTTAAGATGAATTCTATAACTTTTAATTCCAATACTCATTGGGTGACTTTAACTATCCATCCGTTAACTAGATATAGTATATAACAAATTGTCCAGCAGTTCTTCATAGGTTCATAGATTAGTACTAGGCTAATTGTCCTTGTGAGCCATTTTAAGCCTAGCCAATTATCCCTTGTGAGACTCAAACACTGCACCTTGTGTTTGTAAGACAAACACCTTAACCATTAGGCCACACTCCTAACCCTTTTGAATTTTATCAGTGCTAACACCCTAGCTCAAATGGTCGAAATTACCACTAGAGGTGATTCTAGACTTCTTTACAAATGCCATTCACTCCTTAATTACATTTAGCCGCCAAACTATCATCATCTTCCTTATAACTGTTGCCATCCTACCCAGTAACAATACCATATCCAGGGATAACTCTAAGTCAACCTGATATCCCTGCCTGAGGTCAGAAACATTTCAAAAATATCCCTTCCAATGACACTGTTACTAAGGCTACTACATATACCTTTGCCATCTATACCTCATCTAGACTGGTGTATAAAAAAAATCCATTCCCATTGGTAATAAGTGTAATGGGAAATAAAAGTAAATATATACATCCCTATATTGCAACTGCTGAAGTCATAAATATGGTAATAAGACAAGTAAAGTACTGGTTTCATATAAAAGAGTCTTCACTTCTCACCTTAAGAAGGTACCTAAGCAGACTGGCAAATAACTCAAACACAGCATTGAGAATACAACAGCAGAGTCAGCACTGTGGTATAGAGGGAGAAAGACCTACCTAGGACCCAGGTGACCTGGGTTTGATTAGAGGATTGGACATTTGAGGTGCTGACACAGGAGGATAAATAGTACCATCCCATGGGGAACAGAAGTCACCAAGGTATTTCCTGCATATAATGCCTGATAGTGACCAGGCATGTAGTGGGAGGTGTGGTCCACAGAGCTGAATAGCCATCATATGTACCAGTTGACCTCAGGGGAAGAGGCAAGAATGGTAGGTCAAAACAACCTTCCACAACACCAAGATGACGTACAGCTCTGGTATGTCCTAAGCATCCTTGTCAGGCCCAATATTAGTGGAGAAAGTCCAGAGATGATTAGGAGGGGTAGGTGGACTCAAAAAAGGATAGAGGCAGGAGATGCCCTGATGGTTAGGGATGCATGGGAGGGGAGGAAAAAATGAATTTTAAAGATGGATGTAAACTGAAAGTAACACCTACTTCAAGAATAACTATATGGCCATTTTTTACTGTATTAGAATTATTAGAAGTAACTTTCAAGACTACACTGAGCTTAGACTGAACTCTATTACCTTTATGATTCTGAAGCTATAGCCACCCTAGATAAAAAAAAAATAGTTCCAGTTTGCCCCCACCCAGTTCCATATTCAAATACCAAGACTCAGAATGTCAAGTCTTAAAAGACTGGAAAAAAAGAAAACACAGGTGAATAATGAATATCGAACATCTTTCTTCTCATATAAACTTGATATTTTCAGATTGCCAAGCCCCCTCCACTCCTTGATGTTGAGGGCAAGCCCCCCCCCCATGTCAAACTTATATATAGAGTATATCAACTCTAAGATCATCATACCAATGAGAAAAAGGCACATTTATTAATCTAAACATATATCCAAAGGTCACTCATTGGCTTGCAAATTGTCTCTCCAAAGACAAACAGGGAGAATTAGATGTATCTTCTTAGCTAAAAGACAAATCAGTAGTGGCCACTGAAACTTAAAATGTCTTCCCCACTATTAAATATGATCCTGACCAACCAACCAATAAGCATGGTTGAGCAGTATAAGTACCATGGCCTAATACATGATGAAACAATGTCTTTCAGAAACCATGTCAGCTAAAAGGTTGCAAAAGATAATACCCAAATAAAACATTTCTACTTTATTTCAGACCACCAGAAAATCTCTGACAAAATATTTATCCTAAAGGCTAAGATATGCCCCACTTGTTAGCGCTCTCTACTCTCTGTGAAATACAGACAGCAATTAATGTCATATGTAGGTTCATTTGTCATTCACCCCAACTTGAAATTCACTGTCTCATCCTGCAAAAGGCAAACCGGTTTTCAGTCACAGTCCATTCCACACTCCTTCTATCCATGCTTACTATAAAATAATAAACACTTCTTTCTGCCCCTCACAAAGAAAAAACTGCCTCTACTCTTTCAGAAGCCAGGACAGCAACTCAATTACTATATTCTGCCTATAGTTTGACCTTAACACAGGTGAAATGTATTTTAGTAAAACTCTCCCTGGTATTTCAAATCATCTCCCGGCACACCTCCAGCAATGTAATGAGTACTCACAGTTCAGCAAAGAAAGTGTACCTGCTTAATAAACAAATAGTAATGTACTTCCCAGTCTTCCTCCTGAATCCTCACACAAGCCATAACTACTAAAGATTTTTATCATATATGAGAGGGACTTCCCTCAACTGTGAATATATAACTTCAACTTATAATCCAGCTTCCTGTAGCAGTACACTAGCACCTTCTGATCCAATCAGTTAATGATTATAGCCACACCACTAATCACTAACTCTTCCTGTTCTTCATCTACTACTTTCATAACTATTTACTCTCAAGCTCTCTCTCTTTGGTTCTCATGCCGTAATTTCTTTCATTTCCTGACTCCAATTTCTCTCCTGTAGAAAATTTTCTGTCCAGGTATTACTGCACTTACATCAATCCTTAGTACTTTAAATTGTTTTATATTGAATGACAATAGAATATTTTAATCTATGCAAAAGTTGTATAACCAAATGTTGTGCACTCATGTAATCTCTAAAATACTGTATTTCATATTTTACTAGTATATTTCTGCATTTTGCCATGTTCATGGCTGAAAAGGGGCCAAGGACCACCCCACCCGCATGGTTAACAAAAAATAAACAAATAAAATACATTTCTGATGTGAAAGTGAATGCCAAAGGTCTCTGGTTAATCAAGTTTAACTCCTTCATGGATACTTATATTCTCCAAGAGGGGCTTGCCACAACCAACACTAAAAATGTAGTTGTAGTTGCCTTTGGAAAGCCAATCTATCTTACTAATTACATTCTTTAACAATGAACTATCCCTTTGATCATTCTATATTAGTTATAATTAGGAGCTCATTCTGCCTTGCTCAGTTAATTACTCAGGATGTATCCCCTAGGTTTAAGGATGGCATAATCTGTCTTGTTTCTTTTCTAATTAGTCAAATTACAAAACATAAAGCACCATTGCACCACTTAAAATTTGTAGCTCCAAATACTCTGTTCAATGTTTTCTAACATAATAAAAATACAATCAAAGGACTATTTCCCTATAGCTTCCCCAAGACTAAAAGCCCTCTTGCACTGGCCATCTGGGCTATGAAAGATCCTGTCCTAATAGAGCTTTTATACCTTAGAAATACTGTCAGTACTTAAAACACACCTTTATTGCAAAATAAACAAGACCTCTTTGATCAGTAAGCTCCTCACACAAAGGATCCCCTACCAAAGAAACAAGTTAACCCTTGCATGTCAAATAATGTAGCAAACTAGCCTTTTTCAAATTCTGCCTTTGTAGTTGAATGGGTTCTCACAAATATATTACTGGGTACACAGTACCTCCCACATTGAGTGGGGGGTGTTAAACTGCCTACTAAACTGTCAGAGTTCCATAAGTAGACTCCACAGGGTCATCTAGGCTGCCTTCCTAGAAAGAATCAATGAACCTGTGAGCACAGTAAGCTCTAAGTAAATGGAGGTAGATCTGCAAAATCTTAGTTAAATTAGAAAGACCTTTCTGTCTAGATTACACTGGGAAAGGAACATGTCCCTCCCCAGGTAAACTAAATAATACTGGCCAAGATAACGTTTTCTAGCACAATAAATATGACACAATAAAACACAGTAAGACTCTAAGTAAATGTACCACACATAACCATTTTTGCAACTTACTTGTTTAACCCTGACTACCTACAATGGTAAGATGGCGGACAGACTTCCTGTTTTACACTGTTACCAGACTCCTGCAGTCATCTCTACCATATATTTATATATCAATAGGATTTTACTAAAACACAGTGCCTGAACATTTGACTTGCCAACCTGGAAATATTCCACTGCTGGGAAAACCCTGCTCCTGCACTACTCACCTTATAACCTATAGTGGGTGTTCCCATCCAAACAAAATGAACAGTGAACAGAACTCCTCACTACATCAGAAGAAGCAATAGGGCATAGATTCCGCCTAGCTTGCCTTGGAGTCTATTAACCACTTGATACCAGCTACAGCAGGAAGGGGTTTAGGGTTTCCCATTCCTCATTGTATTCTGATGGCATTTCTGTTTTTTTAAGGATGGTATTGGAGTCCTTGCCAGAATGTAATGCAGTATTACAGCACTCCTCATAACTATAATGGCAATGAATGTAAACTTCTATAATTGCAGACGGGCACTGCAATGTGCTGTACCGTGTTATGTTTTAGTGCTAATTAGTTGCTGTGGTACAATGTTTTTGAAGGTAAACTACCATCTTTGTTGTCTCAGTATTTGTTATAATCAAGTTATTGTAGTTGTAATGTGCTTTTTGCTCTTTCCTATGTCCTAATAGTAAACCTGACAGGCAATTTAATGTGTGAAATTCATAGGTTAGTACTAGGCTAATTGCCCTTGTTGGCCATTCCCCTAGGCAGTTACCCCATGTGAGAATCAAACCCTGCACCTTGTGTCTACAAGTTAAACACCTTAACCATTATGCCACATGGAGTGAAAGGTCCTTGGAAAAAATGTGGTTTGCAGGACTGGTATGGCAATATCCTTTGTCACAGTATAATGGAAAGGAAACATTTCTTGTAATATTATCCTCTGTGCTTCTACCAAACCATCATTCTAAGTGAGGACTTTACTGAAACTAGAGAGTGTAGAAATAGAGCCTTTCCAATTAAATGTCCCTGAATCCTTACTAGCTCCACCCATTTTGCTTTCTTGGCAACAGATTCTTCTTAAATTAATTGCTTAGCTGACTAGAGATAATTTAGTGAAAAATGTGCACTTTAAGAAAGGAAAATGTCTTTTTAGGTTAGAATTCACTCTCCTATTATCTACTTTCAAGAGCTGTGACCATATTTGTGACCAACAATTTGGAGAGGCCATTAATAAGACAGGCCCTAAAGAATACCCTAAAGGATACTGTGTTTGTTTCCATTAGTTTTTAATGAATGTGTATATATATATATATATATATATATATATATATATATATATATATATATATATATATATATATATATATATATATATATATATGTATATATATATATATATATATATATATATATATATATATATATATATATATATATATATATATATATATATATATATATATATATATATATATATATATATATATATCTCCCAACAAGTGTCATTTTAAATTTCTCACCCCTCTACAGATGGTGACCTCATTGCTTAGCAGGACACCTTATAAGACGAGGATTTACATTCCTCTAGACTTCTGTACATTGTATGTTGATATGCACTACGCGCACACACACACACACACACACACACACACACACACACACACACGTGTGGGGAAAAATGCAGCCAGGGAGGCATTTGCCATGCTGCTGAATTCAAAGTGCAGAAATAACAGTTTCAGTGAATGAAAATAAGTACATAGATAGTGTTCTTTATGTAAGCATAAAGTGAAGTGTACATTTTTCTTTAAACAGTAAGTCCTTTCTATGTATGTTGATAAGGGAAAGGAATGTGGTTGTATCCTTTTAGATAAACTAAATAACATTGGCCAAGGCATCATTTTGCAGCCCAATAAATATAATACATAAAAATACTTAACACTAAATGAATGGGTATGCAGAATACATAACTGATTTGTATCTTACTTATTTGGCGTTGACCACCTGCAGCAGTAAGAGAACAGACAGTGTCAGCATGATGGCATAGAGGGAAAAATCCTGTCCTACAGCCTGGGCAAGTTTGATTAGCAGCTCAGGTGTCTGAGGCACTGGTCTATTGGAACAGTCTTGCCCATCCTGGGAGGAGGATGTTCACTTGGGTGCAACCCTTATGCTAGATCTACAGCAGTGACTGGGGAGGCAAGTGAAGGTATGACTGTCAATGGGAGGCAGGAGCACTGGCTGAGTCACCAGATAGGCAAGACTTTATAATGGCATGCCCCCACTGCGCATTCATTCCAGAAGATGGTGCAAGTGTCTGCAGCGGCAAAGAGAAACACAGCATACAAGTCAAAATGCTCCCCAGCAGCAGTGTTTTACTACACAAGGGTCATTGATCCCCTCACAAGCCCAGATGTGGGTTAAGGTTAGTCCAGAGGAGACTAAGGTGGGTCTGGTAGACCTAGTGAATGAAGGGATGTCTGGGGATGAGCTGATGGTCAGCTGCGAGGAAGTAAAAATGATGGGCCAAAAAGTGAAAGGATAGATATAGTTCTTGTATTAGCATCATTACTAGATTGGTATAATTACTCCTAACTTAACATTTACCTGAAACCAATAATGCCATTTGCGCCCACACAAATCTCAATCCAGAAATATGATCTTAAGATTATCTAAGCAAGTATCACTACAATAGAAATAGTAACCCATACTAAACTATGGAGCCTTACCATAGCCAGAAAAGGTATGACCAACATACTACATAAGTCATCAAAAACACTCACCAGAAACCCATATTCTCGCAAATTCATCTAGAAGTTGTATTTCTATTATCTTTCCTCCTTCCATGCATACTTCACCAATCCTCAGAAATCTTCACTCTTCCCAAAAGCTGTAACTTGACACATGCGACAATTAAACCACACAATATGCTGTCAGCCTAACATATAGAACTTTCCACTGCCTTGTCCTTAAATAAGTAAATTGAATAAAACTACCACATTACCTAACCTATCCCCAACTATCACAGCCTCCCAAAATTTAACCAATTAACTAGATAACTGTCCCTCACTAAGGACCATCCTCCACCATTACTCTCCACCTAAAAATCTACATTTCAGCAATAAATTTCTACTTATTACAAGCAAATCTAACAGCATGCAAGAGACTCACTCCCATTACATCACCAAATTTGAAATATCATCCAACTCTCCCTAAAACAAACAAAAAATCTAAAGTACTTCCATGAAATTTAGGTAATATCTGAATGCTGTCTGGCTATGCTCATGCTCTAACCCATGTTAACAATTGCACATCTTCTCCATTACATTACCTTACAAGTTACTTTCCTGAGCTTTCCCTACCTCATCTCAACTTTTAACATGGGAGCATCATATCACGTTTTATCTCCCACACCTCATTTCCTTTTTCTTTATCTCCTTCCCTCTACCTTACTTCACCTTCCCTCTCTCTCACCTTTATCTCATACCTCATGAGCAGACTTACAAATTATTTTAGCTTTGTAAATGTATAACATGCCCTAATATCAAGTTCTGTACTGGCAGTTCTAAGTTTTTATATGTTCTTACTTAGATATTTCTCATTTTGTATGCGTTGGCATTATGAACTTTTTCATCCTGTGTATTTCAATCCATATCGCATGTTCTTTTTATGTATTGGAGCTTTTCTCCCATACCTGAAAAGAGGCATTATTTTCCCAGTCAGGCTTTCTTAATAAATTGGTTTGTCAGTTGGTACAGAGGATTGAAACTGTGCGCTGTAGTACAGACGGTACATGGTTTGATTCTATTACCCCCATTACACTAGAAGTTGATGCACAGTGTTAAGGCTGTGAGCTGTAGTTCCTGCAGTACAGGAGTGGATTCCTTCAGCCCTTATTTACCTACCGTGTGACCTTGAGCAAGTCAGTTAACCAGACATTACTCCTGGGTCAGCCCTGAAAAGAGACTGTGTCCAGTGGTCCTACCTGGTTAACAAATGGGTATTATTATTAGATAGATACAAGACCATGGTATGCATCTGAATTCTGTCAGAATAAAAGAAAAAATTCTGTTCAAATGCAAATAATGCCTGGCTGGACATGCAGCTAATCTGATCTTGTGCCCACCACTGTTGTCTGCGGTCTAGTACAAGGTTAATGATCCCACAGTCTCCATTTGTCTCCTGTGTGACCCTGAGCAATAGTTTTCTGGGGCAAATGGAAATTTGGGTTATGCTCCTCAATGGTCCCTGGACTGTAACTACCTATAATTATTTGATAGCATTAGGCTTAACAACCAACTTATAGTGTCTGAACCCCACCCCACCCAAAACCCAAGGAAAACCTCACTACATACAGCTTTATTGAGCTCAGCATTGCTACACACATCACCCTACCCCTATTTCCTCCCTCTTATCATTAAGTAAGTATTCAAGGATAAACTCCCCCCTTTCACAACAGCAGTCAAATATACTTAAAGTTGCCACCAGTCCTATTGTGAGTAAGATAGTCACATTTCAGTATTGTGTCCCACTGCCTGCATTAACTATGAGCAGGAAACAAAATGTCCCAGCTTGCTAGAGTTAGCAAAAATAAAATCGATAAGTCAGCAGTTTTTTTCCCACTCATAGTTAATGCAGACAAGATTTACTTTGAAGCCTGCACTCTTGTTCTGAAGCTGCACACTGTGGAAGCATGCAGGTCAGCAGCTTTCAGATTATTTTATTTTTCCTCTCAGTATAAAACTACCTTTCTTAGATTTTTGTACATTATTGATGTTACAGGCAGAGTCTGAGCAAGAACTTCAGCAAAGAATAGGGAAATGGAATGCAAAACCGAAGGTACATGGGATGAAACTGAGTATAGATATGATGGTTGCAATGGCAGCAAATTGGGGAAATCAGAAGAAGCTGAGAAATGAGATAATAGGGAAAATAGTGGAACAGGTTAACAGGTTCAAGTTATCTGGGAGCAGCGGTTAAGCAGAAGGGAAGTCTGAATGAGGAGGTCAAAGCTAGAATCAGATGGGCTGCAGCCAACTGACACAAAGTGTCAGGTGTAGTCTATGACAGGAGAATGCCAAAGAAGCTAAAAAGTAAGGTATACAAAACAGTGGTGTGACCAGTACCACTGTATGGTACAGAAACCTGGGCAGTAAAGGCAGAGCAGTTGAGAAAGCTGGAGGTGATGGACATGAAATGCCTGAGACAGGTGGTAGAGTACACACTGTGGGCCAGATGTAGAAATGAGGACATCAGAGTAAAAGCTAAAGTAGCTCCAATTGCAGCAAAGGTCAAAGAGAACAGATTATGATGGTTCGGGCACATGTGTAGAAAAGCAGAAGGCAATCTTCTGAAGAAGATCTGGCACAGATAGGAAGAAGGCAAGAGGAAATGAGGGCATCCGGGAAGAGGTGGATGGATTTCATGAGAGAAGACCTGATACAGTCAGACATAAGTGTAGAAGAAGGTAGGAAATTGCAATATCTGGCATTACTGACTGACTGACTGTAGCCCTCAATGATTTGGCTATAAAAAAGCAACAACAGGTTTTGGATCAATGAGCACTTATTAAAGAGCAATAAGTATGACAATAGTAATACCCAGCATGATTGAAATATTAATACCCAGCATGACTGAAATATTAATACCCAGCATGATTGAAATATTAATACCCAGCATGACTGAAATATTAATACCCAGCATGACTGAAATATTAATACCCAGCATGACTGAAATATTAATACCCAGCATGATTGAAATATTAATACCCAGCATGACTGAAATATTAATACCCAGCATGACTGAAATATTAATACCCAGCATGATTGAAATATTAATACCCAGCATGACTGAAATATTAATACCCAGCATGACTGAAATATTAATACCCAGCATGATTGAAATATTAATACCCAGCATGACTGAAATATTAATACCCAGCATGATTGAAATATTAATACCAAGCATGATTGAAATATTAATACCCAGCATGATTGAAATATTAATACCCAGCATGACTGAAATATTAATACCCAGCATGATTGAAATATTAATACCCAGCATGATTGAAATTCTTGGCTACTACATGGGATCGTTTGCTTTTTCTTTACACTTTACTGTACCCTGGTTATGACTTGCATGTTCTTTCAAGTGTTTGCCTTCTCAGTTTATTGGAAATTGTTACTATCCTGAATATTAAACCACAAGGGCATTTTATTTCTTCCTTAAAATAATTTCTTACCTTAATCATGATTTTTATTGAGGCTTTCATGGGGTCAAAATATAGAAACAAATGTCTAAAGTACATATCAGAGTATCTAGAACCCCATGGCTTCTGGGGGCCTGGCACCCCACATACCAAGGCATAATTCACTTATTTCTCCCATTTATTACAGTACATCTTAGCCATACTAACCTTGACATCATATATCTGTCCTCACCACTGTGCCCTACTTTGGACATCTGAAAAGGTGGCAACCATATGTACACTTCATGTCAAAACATGTCCTTCTCTAACTAATCTGAATACCTCTTTTCCCCTAACTATTTCAGAACTCCAGTCACCAAAATCCTCATCAACTTTAGCTCCTCCCAGCAACATTTCAATATATTTTATTTCCTTTCTAAACAACCGAACTTACCTCATCCAGCCATACAAACTGGACATACCCATGTGCTAACAAACTCTGCCATATCATCCTAATAACTAATATAAACACATGATATGATGAAAACAGTATTTCCTTCAATCATTAATAACACATTGTTGATAACAGAGGGTTATCACTTTTGACCCCTGCAGAAACAGACTATTTTTCCAACACTATAGGGCAGTAAATTGCAACTGTTAACTTCTAGCTTATAGTAAAAGCTCAAATTCTAGCTTTACTTTAACACTATACTTCCAGAAAAATTCTGGTGGCAGGAGAGTCTCATGTTTTTCTTCTTTACTTTTCTGTGATGTATCAAAACAGAATGGTGACAGCAGAGACTAACTGTTAAATGCTAACACCACCCAAATTAAATAACTATCCTGAAGACTCTGCTGGCAGCACAGTATTTCTTCCTTATTCCTTACTACTAATCTAAACAGTCTGCTGGCATCAGAGTGTTACCCTTTGCTGCTAAATAACCATTCCAAAGGCTCTGGTGGCAGTAGAGGCACTTTTTCATCCTTACTCTTCCCCACCATCCCTAAAACTCCAGTGTAAGTAAAGTGAAACTGTTTCCTGCTAACTCCACTTAAATCTAAACAATCATACTGTGGACTCTGATGGTAGCTCCAGACTGTCTCCTCCTTTAGTTTCTCTTACATTATTTCAAACACTCTGGCAGCAACATCATCCAAGCCTAAAGCCTGTGGTGGGAGTAGGTGATTTAATTCTTCCTTTACTTCTCTGCATTATTTGTAGCACTCCAGTGGCAGTGGAATGCATCTCTTCTCTGCTAACACCGATCAGATCTATCAAACTATACTAGGGACTCTATTAGTAGTCCAAAGTCTTTCCTTCTTCTTATACTCTCCTGTACTATTCAAAGGACACTGTTGAGAACCAAATGCTAATCCTTCCTGCTAATATTACTCAAAACAACAATTTAACTCTCTTTTATAGTGACTCTATTTCCTCTCTCTTCTCTCTGGAGGACACAAGGGTCGTTAATAGACTATGCTGCCTGCCCAGTCTTATTTTGCCTTTACCTCCAAATATAATGTGATCACAACCTATCTTCTACTGCCACCTGTAACCTGTTATTGCAGTCTTGCAATATGTAGCTCTCATCTTGATTCCAGCACTCTAGTGACAACATAAAGAATCCCAACCCTTAACTCTGCAACTACTTCAATAACATTTTAAAAAATACAAAGGTTCTGTTTTATCCCATAGTTTCCTACTAACAAATATTAAAAATCAAGTAAATTCTCTCTTACCAGCTAATTTTCTAATTCTTTCCATTCCATGTAGGGTTAGGAAAAAGTAGGAAAAAAACTAACAATGGCATTAAGCCAAACTAAAATTAATCTACCTCACAACTTCCTAACACAAGAAATCTGGACAAAGCCTTAAATAATGGGGGGCAAAGACCCAAAAATAGGGACAGATTTTAAATACTGCTCTTATCAACTTAGAATGTTAGAATAACAGGTTTTGTGTTCGCTTGCATTTTCTGAAGGATACACAGTCTGAAACTCAAATGTATGTCATTATTTAATGCCTTTAATTCTCTATAGTTTGCCAGGAAAACACAAATTCTAAGAGGAGGAGACCAAAAATATGAGGCAAATAATCTGGACATTATGTGGAAATCTGGAGAGCTGAGAGGTATGAACCACTCATATAACAAAACAATAAACTCAAACAGCAGTAATACTGTCTTAGGTAAAATCATACACAGATTAATTTATCCACTAACACCAATAGCTAGAGCAATGGCAATACGGAAATGCACATCCAGAGTTATAACAATGAACACAAATGCAGCTGTCCAAATCCAAATAGGATATCCAAAACTAAGACCTCAAGGCATCTGTAAAAACACATGAAAAGGCAAGTGGCTAAACAAAATAAAAAAAAAACTTTAGATTGTGATTTAGAACCACTACCATGCAATGATATTAAAATAAATACGAATGTTCACCAAAAGGATCGCTTTCTTCATACTTAATAAATACAGGAATAAAGTGAATAAAATAATCATTGATGATTTAAATCTCAATCCAGGACCACAATTCTCTGGCACATCCTAATCTCAATCAAACTCATATTACTCCCTCACAAGATCTCCTACCTCCACAACAATTACAAAACACAACAGATAGAATAAAAAATAAGCCACATGAATCCACAAAACATGAGCAGCAATTCTGATATCCTAGTAGCATGAATACAAAAAAAAAACTAACTCAAATATAGTGGGGTTGTCTGGAACCTAGTTAAAACAAAGCCTCTGCTATTCATTTTGTCTTCATATAAATGTCCATCTCTACAGGAAAGAGAGACCAGAGTAGACCAGGCCCAAAAGAGATGTAATGCTACTAGTCTAAAAGACTCCAAATTCAAAGACTCTTTATTCAGAGAAGGTTTAAACGAGCTATAGGCATACCAAGTTGTGTGTTAGTTCAGCTGCAAATACAAAATTAAAATTATAAATAGGTGTGTATTATAAACTGTTCAGCAAGCCTATAAAAATGGAAAAAGAATGACAAAGAAAATTCTTCATCTAGCTCCGTGAAAACAATCATCATAATAAGAAATGTTAAACTAGACATATTAGCAACTCAACACAATCAAATACTCTCAAAATGACATTCTCAGCTAATTAGTGCACCCATCAAACAAAATCA
This sequence comes from Protopterus annectens, assembly GCF_019279795.1. Taxonomy (NCBI): domain Eukaryota; kingdom Metazoa; phylum Chordata; order Ceratodontiformes; family Protopteridae; genus Protopterus; species Protopterus annectens. The sequence goes on from NC_056732.1 coordinate 1,659,060,278, forward strand.
TCACGCTAACAAAGATACACTTTGGCATGTGCTAATAACAAATCTTCCAGAGTTTAAAGCATACTAACCCTGCCTAGCTCAGTTAGTGACCATAATGGCATTGTTGTCTCTGTCCCATTCAAGGCTCCTAAGTGAGGGCATAAAGTAACACATACAAGATCATTTCCAGAATAAAAATAACTGTTAGAAAAATATGTATTAATATGTGTGTATTAGTGCTTTTTAGAAGCCCAAAAGGGTTAATACATTTATTCTGCTTTATGCTGAACAAATCCATATTAATGGCAAATGCTTTCTGACCTTGTATTTTGTCAGCGCAGCTAAAATTTTGTTTATGTCTTAGGAAATGTATTGAGAAGCAGATGATTTTCTGCTTGGTTAGGAAAATAATTAATAGAACAATACTGTTTTCTATAATGTTATTAAACTTAGACAATTAGCCCTGTCTGTGTTATAAGAACATACACAGCTGCAGGAAGGATAGATAAAGTAGAACAAAGACCGCTTGAAGAATATGAACTATAATCTGTGATTGCTTTGTGCTCAAATGAGTAGAGTACCTTGAAATGTAACACAGCACTGTAGAAATAATTGCAACTAGCTGCTGGTCTCCAAGGCCATGTTATTTTCCAAAGTTTTCTCATGAATCTAGAAATGTTATGTCATGTCAGCAGAAAATCATGAGCAACATCTGCTGTGAAAAACAATATTGTAAACTTGTGATTTACTACGTCAGCTTCAGTAGGCAATGTCTTGTAAGAATAGTATAAGAATGGCTTCACTTCCTGATTTTAGTTAGACAAACTCTGTATTTTTGCATGCATGTTTTTGTCTCCTTGCCGCAAGAATTAAAGTGCCTTAACCTGAACCTTACGTGTATTGGTCTTTGAAGTTTTTCCTTTGACAGATTGGTCCTTCGGACCGGAAACCTCCACTCTGACCAGATCAGACAGGCCAGGTGGCTTGAAACCATACGGGGAAGAAACCACATCAGTTCTTCTTATTTGAAAAGACCTCCGACTGAATTGTCATTCAAAAGAGACCAGCCACTGTTCTGATCTGCGACTGAAGGGCGGCTTTACCTTGAACCAGACGATCAATCACGGAGGCTCAGGTAAGGTGAGATTTACCTTTTTTTCTGTTTTAGATCAGGGACTTAATTTGCATTGTCTGTCAGGGGACTTGTCTTGTACAACTCAGGGACAGGAAGATTGCAGTCTTGTCATAGATCAGGGAAACAGAATAGGTTGGCAGTTATTTTAGATAGACTGTGAAAAAGAGAAATTGTGGTACCACGTAAAAATAAAAAGGGTTACGTAGCATTTCAAAGGTTAGAACAAAATGGGAAATAAGTGCACGAAAAGATCTCAAACTCCGCCTTTAACTGAAGATGCGAAATTTATGCAATTACAACGTGCCGATAACGTTAAATACTACTCAAAATGGGTTAATAAGTATGAATTGGATGGCAAATTAGAAAAATCCTCACTTGTTAAACTTATCAAACAGCTTAAAACCGATTCCAGAGGTAAGGTAAAAAAGCAACGTCAATTAGGAATTCCTCAAGCACACAGGTGGATTGAGGAAGCAAACCGTAGGGAACAAAAGAGTAATAATTCGAAAACAATGTTTTTAGATAAAGAGGATAATAACTTAGTTATAGCATCGGCTCTTCCGCCCCCTCCGCTTCCCTTACCAGAATACGAAGCAAGCAGGCAAGCTGGTCCACCCCCGTGATACCCAGCTATTCCTGCAAAACCAAAACCATTTGTCAGAGATCCCATCGGGACTAGGTCTCGAGCACGTAACTTAAGAGGGGATATTGAGTTATATCAAATAAATAGAAATGTGCGATCTATGAGTAAAGAAGAGATATGCCCACTCATAGAAGTACGTAATCCTCAGGCAGGACAAGAAGGACAGGACCCAACTCTCCTAGTATACAGACCGTGGACACCGGAAGATATCCGGAAAGCCACTGAGGGAATTCCCCATCCAAAAGTTAATTTTAGAAAATTTTTAGAAGACCTACAAGGCATGAGGTTAAGTTATAACTTAAATGGAGAGGAAGTAGAAAAAGTAGTCAGACAAATCATAGGACCAGATTGGCACATGATCAGTGGCAACTGGAATCCCCGTGGCGCAGAACACAAACCCCTCCCACATAGTAGCGCAGAACTAGACAACAGAGTGAAAGGTCTTACAGACTGAATCTCTGAGAAATGGAAACCTAGGGCAGACTGGACTTGCATTAATCAATGCATCCAACAAGAAGGTGAAACTGTTGACAGATATTATACCAGACTGTTAGAGTGTTTTAATAACCATTATGGAATGCAGGTACCTGAAGATCAAACACGATTCCTCGTATGAGCAACAGTTAAAGAATGCATTTTTAAAAGGCAGTATTTTGCCTATAAGCAGCTTTATTACAAAGGACATGGTAGATCATCATACAAGTAGACTACAGTCACTACTTGAATATGCTAGACATGCCGAAAGGCATTTTAACAGTAAAAAGAAAAAGAAAGGCCAAGTATTCTGTGTAGAAGATGGAGCAGAAGTTTATGTAGTACAGTCTGGGAAAAAAGGGCAAGAAAAATGCCCAGGGAAACAAACAGTCTGATCAACGATCAGAGGACTTTGAAGGGTGAAAGAAAAGGGGGGAGTGCTTTAAATGCGGTAAGAAGGGACACTTGGCAAGGGATTGCAAGAAAAACAAGAAGGCAACCACGGAAGATAAGGAGGGTGAGGACTGACTATATGACAGCCAGGAATCACTAGAAGAGAATAGCCAAGAAAAGACAAATGCAAATGTGATAGAGGGAGTAGAGGATGTGACAGGAGAAATAGAGGAAGTGCATGAAGCCACAGATAAGGATGTGACAGGAGAAATAGAGGAAGTACATGAAATCACGGATAAGGATGTGACAGGAGAAATAGAGGAAGTGCAGGAAGTCACGGATAAGGATGTGATAGAAGAAATAGAGGAAGTGCATGAAGCCACGGATAAGGATGTGACAGGAGAAATAGAGGAAGTACATGAAGTCACGGATAAGGATGTGACAGGAGAAATAGAGGAAGTGCATGAAGCCACGGATAAGGATGTGACAGGAGAAATAGAGGAAGTGCATGAAGTCACGGATAGTGAAGAATATGAAATTTTAGACTTAGCTTTATTGAGCTTGGAACTCTATTTAGCAGACACGAAACAAGAAGTTACACTCCTGGTAGAGGGGAGGGAAATCACATCTTTGTGTGACTCAGGGGCCTCACGGACCCTGATACACCCCTCCAAACTACCAGAGAATTCAGAGTCACCTGATTACATATTAGTGAAAGCAGCTAATGGACAGCTGTATCGGGAGCCCCTCTCCCATAACATTGCGATAACTGATCCTGTTTCAGGGTTAACCCAGAAAAGCAAAATTGTTGTTTCTGCAAAATGCCCAGTAAACCTTTTGGGCAGAGACTTAATGCAGCTATTTGGCACAGCAGTATTTCCAACTATGCAGGGTATGGAAGCACAGTGACAAATTGATACTTTTGCAGTGCGATCGGAGGGTGAAACATTTTATTGGTACAGCCAGGACTTAGTTACGACTGGTCCAGGGGCAGTAACCGAAGAGCTGATGAACATAGCCATTAGCAAGTTCCCCTCCCTTGACATTGATAAACAACAGTTGTTGCACTGTACTCTGTATTATTGTAACACACCAGGACCTGACAAGGAATATGAACAAGAGTTATTTAGAAACCGTGGAAACAGATTAGTATTGCGTAATCTGTACTGGGATATGGAAGGGAACAGTGTAGTTAGCTGTTCATTACCCCAGGAGTTTTTTGCACTCTATAAATCTAATCGATTACCACATGTAAGCTTAACCAAGAACAAAAATGTGAAATGGGCAGACCTAGGAGAAAAAGTCATGAGGTGGGAAAAACAGACAGAGTTAGAACTGTCAGAACAAGGAGTACAAAAGCAGAAGTTAAATTGGATAACACAGACACACCCAGCTGTACACTTGTAGTCAAGCGAGGACAGCTGATTAGCACTCTTATCAGAAGAGGAAGAAGAGTTGGGAGGGTGGCTCTTAGGCAATATTTGACGCCTAGTTAAGGTGTTTGGTGCAGAAACAAGGTCACGGGTCGACCTTGGCTGGGCTTAAAAAATGGCCTCGCAGGGGGCAATTAGCTTAGTACTAATCTATGAACCTATGAATCTATGCCTTACAAAGCATACCAGAAACTCTCTGGTCAACAGGCAAATCAGATGTAGGACTTATTCATACAGCGGGACCAGTTACTATCACACCAAAGTCAGCATTTAGACCACAAAAGAGACAGTATCCCTTGAGAAAAGATGCAGAGGTAGGAATCAAACCTATTATAGCAGCTTTACTTAAGGAAGGAGTACTGGTGGAATCACCTGATTCACCATGTAACACACCTTTATTTCCTGTTAGAAAAGCAAACGGAGAATGGCGCATGGTCCAAGACTTATAAGCTGTAAATGATGCAGTAATACCAAAGGCACCTACGGTGCCAGATCCACACACCCTGTTGAATGATTTGAAACCTCAGCAGAAATATTTTTCTGTGGTAGATATCAGCAATGCATTCTTTTCGATACCGATACACCCTGACAGCCAACATTGGTTTGCATTCACATTTCAGGGGAAAAGGTATACATACACGCGACTAACACAGGGATATTGTGAAAGCTCAACAATATTCTCACAAGAGATGGCAAGCAACTTCGCGGGATTTACCCCATCAAGAGGCAGTCAGATTTTACTTTATGTTGATGACATCCTGCTGGCAGCCCCCACCCAGCAAGATTGTAAGGAAGATACAGTAGCATTGTTACAATTTTTAGCCATTCAGGGGCATAAAGTAAACAAAAACAAATTGCAGCTTTGGAGAAAGCAAGTTAGATACCTAGGATATGTAATATTCAAAGAGGGCAGAACATTAGATGAGGACAGAAAAATAGCGATTTTACAAGCACCGAAACCCACTACCAAGAAAGAAATTATGTCCTTTCTGGGTACGACCAACTTTTGTCGGAGCTGGATCCCAAACTATGCTTTGGAATCTGCACCGCTGACCAACTTGATATACAAGAAGCCTATGGCAGCACAGGATTTATTACAATGGACACCAGAAGCAGAATCTGCTTTCTGCAAATTGAAACAGTTGATAGCATCCTCATTAGTCTTAGGATTACCAAACTATCATAAACGTTTTTTCCAAACTGTAGATTGTAAGCAAGGTTATATAACATCAGTGCTAATGCAACAGCATGGGGACAAACAACGCCCCATTGCTTACTATTCATCACAACTGGACCCAGTGGTGCGGTCATTGCCCCACTGTGTACAAGCAGTAGTCGCAGCTGCAATGGCAGTACAGGCTTCGGCCTCAGTAGTGTTGTTCCACCCTCTCACATTGAGAGTGCCTCATGCAGTCGCGATTATTTTACTGCAAGAAAAAGTAGCATATCTTTCTCCTGCTAGGCATCTTTCCTGTATGACTATATTGTTCAGCCAATCTCATATGACAATTGAATGATGCACAACTTTAAACCCGTCTACCTTGCTTCCAACTCCTGCAGATGGCACACCACACAGCTGCCTGCAGGAGATTGAGCAAAAGACACTGCCTAGAAAAGATCTTACGGATGTTCCCTTGGATGATGCCGAGGTGACATATTACGTGGACGGCTCATGCAAAAGGGTCCCACAGGACAGAACCTAGTAGGATATGCAGTAGTTTCTGATACTGAGATTATAGAAGCAAAATCTTTACCACACAATTTATCTGCATAGGCAGCAGAATTGATTGCCTTGACACGGGCATGTACCTTAACAAAGGGTAAATGTGTAAACATTTTTACTGATAGCCAGTATGCTTTCTCTACTGTACATGTTTTTGCACAACAGTGGAAAAATCGAGGAATGATAACATCTACTGGCAAGCCGATCAATCATGCACAGTTTATTTTAGATCATTTAGAATCTATTCAGTTACCTCAGAAAGTAGCTATTTGTAAATACATAGCTCATACCAAGCAACAGGATAGAATTTCAAAAGGTAATGCAAGGGCTGATACAGCTGCAAAGCAAGCAGCTTCAGAAGCATTTCTTTTGAATGAGGAATTACAACCTTGTGAGATTTTAGACTTAGAAATGTTGAAAACAATGCAGACACTTACTATGCAGGTTGAAAAACAAAGATGGATAAAATGAGGAGCAATTCTCAAAGAAGGGCTGTACATCTCCAAAGAGGGAAAACCAATATTGCCATCTAACTTGTTTAGATATGCAGCTTTGTTGAGCCATGGGCAATGCCATGTCTCAACGGGGGGGGGGGGGTGGTACAGTTAGTGAACCGAGTGTTCACAACATATGGATTCATAAACTATACTAAAAATTTTTGTTTGTCATGTCACGTTTGTAAAAAACATCATGCACAAGGGGCATTAAAGCCCAAGCAGCAGAGTTTCCCTGCACCACCGTATCCATTCCATACTATCTGTATGTATTTCATAGAACTGAACAAATGCGAAAATAAGAAGTATTGTCTTGTCATTGTAGATATGTTTTCCAAATGGGTGGAAGCTTTTCTGACTAAAAATCCAGATGCAGCCACTGTTGCAAAAGTCCTTGTTAAAGAAATTATCCCTAGATTTGGCATACTGGAAAAGATCTACAGTGACAATGGCACACATTTTGTAAACCAAACTATACAACAACTGAGCAAGTTTTTCAGAATTTCTTTGAAAAATCATTGTGCGTATCATCCACAATCTGCAGGGCTGGTAGAGAGGTATAATGGAACCTTGAAAGTTAAATTAAGGAAACTTATAGAAGATACACAGAAAAATTGGGTGTATTGTCTGCCTCTGGCACTGCTGAGCATGAGAACTGTTCCAAACGCAAAGGGATTAACTCCTTTTGAAAAACTATTTGGGAGGGCATATTATGTACCTCAGTGGAAACGTCTCATGCCTGCAGACCAGGAAGCCGACTGTACACTTGCTGAGTATATGAGGAGAATGTTGAATTCTAAACACCTTTTGCAGTTTAATTCTGTTTCAGATAAGGAACAGACCAGACCATCGGAACCAGCAGTAGCCCCAGGCACGTGGGTCTGGGTGAAAGTCATCAAGAAGAAGAACTGGACGGCACCGAAGTGGGAAGGGCCATACCAAGTGCTATTGTCAACACCCACTGCAGTCAAGATAGCGGAGCAAGTGTCCTGGATTCATCTGACACACTGTAAACTGGTTAAAAACTTTGAACTAGACAAAAATCTTGTTACTGTTACATCACAACAGTAAAAGTGACAAAATCCAGAGCATACAGGAATGCAGAACAGCCACAAAAAAATTGCATGATTATCCTGTTGGCTATACTGGTGACATTAATCTTAATGTTAATTAATTAATTAATGTTGTGGCCTTTTCCTTTTTCCAGCCACACAAGCTGAACTGAATAAACGTGATACATTACTCATAGACTGGCATCCAAACTTCAACACTTACCAAACGATCAAACATGTGTATGCTGAGACTTTTAATGTTTCAAATTGTTGGGTTTGTACAGCTATACCAGCAGTATATGGGGCATTATTAATGACTGCAGTCCCCCTAGGGGTCAATGAGTCCTGGGAAAACTTGGTTTATGATACTACGACTGTTAAATCGCAAGATAAAATAGCATTGCACCTGCCTGTTACACAAAAGGGAATTGTATGTTTTTATAAAAATGATACTGTCCAGGTAGGTTGGAGTAATTGCAATATGACTGTTCCTTACAAATGTTACACCAAAGCTAATAATGCAGGTTCTATTTGTGATACAAGCTATGACTCATTTCTTAAATCAATGCACAGAACAATTAATGAAGTACAACATAATCCTGTTCTTTTTAAGCAACTGTCTATAATAGACAAGAAAATGTTTCATGCAGGGAAAGCATATGTTAATAGTAAAGTTACTGCTAAGGTGGAAGATTGTTATTTTGTTTGTGGCAAAAAGGCCTATAAATGGTTACCTGAGAATTGGTCCGGCAGTTGTTTTTTGGGTTACCTGGTTCCGGGCATACAAAACACTGCAGTTTTGCCTCGAGGTAAAATTTGAAATGCACGAGAGGTCACCAAGAAACCTGTCAGGAAACCTGAGAATCCAGTAGGACAAATCGAGGTGGTCTGGCGAAACCAACATTCCATGGGGGATAAACTAACACATATGGACTTGAGTGACACTGTCATATCGTGGGCAGGCATATTACCAGCATATGGAGCAGTGAAATCGATTTGGGAGCTGAGAAAACTGTCAAAACCCCTCAAAGTAATGAGCAATGCAACTTTTTCTGCTCTCGAATTAGTGACTGATGAACTGAATGCCATGAGAAATGTGGTGCTTCAAAACCGCATGGCTCTTGACTTCACCCTAGCGGTGAGGGGTGGTACGTGTGCTTTAATCCAAGAAGAGTGCTGTTTGTACATTCCTGACAATAAGCATGAGATAGATAATCATCTTGAGGTGTTTCAGCAAGTGTTGGCCATGACCAAACCAGGCCCAAACCCACTGATGGACTTTTTCCAGAAATGGTTTGGGGGGTGGGGTTCCATCCTAATGAACATCTTGATTGCTATTTGCGTAGGAATGCTCCTGTTGGGAGTATGTGTTTGTTGTGGCATCCCCTGCATGAAAAGATTAATCAAAGATTTTATAGATTTGTCGGTTTCTGAAACCTTATATCAAGGTACTGAGCTTGATGAACTGTTGAACACTGAGATGCTTTCATAAGTTAAACTGAATGACTTTCTTAATTGCAAATCCAAAGTGGAAGAGGTTAGGAAAAGAAACAAATTGTTTATGCTTTTGAAAGTAGAATAAAAGTATTAATAGGGGGGAAATGTTAGAAAAATATGTATTAATATGTGTGTGTATTAGTGCTTTTTAGAAGCCCAAAAGGGTAAATACATTTGTTCTGCTTTATGCTAAACAAATCCATATTAATGGCAAATGCTTTCTGACCTTGTATTTTGTCAGCGCAGCTAAAATCTTGTTTATGTCTTAGGAAATGTACTGAGAAGCAGATGATTTTCTGCTTGGTTAGGAAAATAATGAATAGAACAATACTGTTTTCTATAATGTTATTAAACTTAGACAATTAGCCCTGTCTGTGTTATGAGAACATACACAGCTGCAGGAAGGATAGATAAAGTAGAACAAAGACCACTTGAAGAATATGAACTATAATCTGTGATTGCTTTGTGCTCGAATGAGTAGAGTACCTTGAAATGTAACACAGCACTGTAGAAATAATTGCAACTAGCTGCTGGTCTCCAAGGCCATGTTATTTTCCAAAGTTTTCTCATGAATCTAGAAATGTTATGTCATGTCAGCAAAAAATCATGAGCAACATCTGCTGTGGAAAAACAATATTGTAAACTTGTGATTTACTACGTCAGCTTCAGTAGGCAATGTCTTGTAAGAATAGTATAAGAATGGCTTCACTTCCTGATTTTAGTTAGACAAACTCTGTATTTTTGCATCCATGTTTTTGTCTCCTTGCCGCAAGAATTAAAGTGCCTTAACCTGAACCTTATGTGTATTGGTCTTTGAAGTTTTTCCTTTGACAATAACCCAGACTGCAAGAAGTACATAAAACAGACTAGACTGACATCTCCCAGGAAACTGACAATACAAGATACCATTTATCATTTAATACCAAACTCCAGTCTATTTAAACTATTGGTTCCTCATTACAAGCAAAAGAGCACAGAAAACTGTCAATGGATAACACTTTCCACATGGGAACTCTTCAGACAAGGAGACAATACCTGGAAAAATAAAAGTTTTCCAAACATCTTTTAAGGTTGTCAGTAATTCATATGCCAAAGAAATAATAGGAAACAACAGTTTTAAAAGCTAAATCCCACTGTTTCCCTAACAAATAGGGAATAATGGTGTCATAACCCAAATGCTTGTAATAAGTTATAAACTACATTACCAAACTTAAAACAACACAGAATAACAAAATTCCCACAAATTATGGAACCTAGTCTTCTGCAATAATTAAAATATGTTGCCATTCCATTCCTGCTGCCAAACATTATATACTCCAACCCAGCTCTATACCATGTCAGCAAGATTATATACCACCCTCTTACTTACAAACTACCTCAGAAATATCAGATGAAACAATTAAAAAACTAGAAAAGAAGGCTATCCTCAGACAATTTGCTGTCTATCCAGCCTTCCTTCCTGATTGAAATAAAACCATGCTCACCCATATGTTAACCCTTTCTATAACTGTAAGCGAAGTTTTACATCAATTGAAATATATACTAATGATAGCCATCCCCAAAGCCTCATGTCTTTCAGATCCTCAGGACTATTATCCCATTTCAGTCTTATGTCCATTGAATAAGATATTTGAAAAAAGTGAAATGCATAAGCTGGAGTCCATAAATACATACGGCTTGCCTACTGACTTCCAAAATGGCATCACAGCTATACCACTCTTACAGCTCTATGCACAATCACTGGAAACATATTCCAACAGGAATGTACAGATTCCTCACAGGGGTCATCTTAATCAATCTAAAGAGAGGGTTTGAGTACATTGGTCAGCATATTCTTCTACTCAAACTACAAAAAGTAGGATGTAGTGATGGAGTGATTAAATGGTTTACAAACTACACTGAAAACTAATCCTTCAACTTAAAAAAAACATAATCAACTTTTGTCAAAAGGAACTACTACAGCAGATGTCTTCCAAGAACCAGTACTACTTACCACATTCCTTTCCACATAATCAACATTTGTCAAAAGGAACTACTACAGCAGATGTCTTCTAAGAACCAGTACTACTTCCCAAATTCCTTTCCTTTTTTATAAATAACATAACTTACAACATAGCAAAAAAGAATTCCAAGCTCATTAGTTGTAATACCATGTTTAGGCCCTAAGGCCACTGAAAATCAATGACTCGGAAAATTAACAATTACATCCTTCATCCCTTATCCAAAGACCCAATTCCTTCTTAAACTGTGATATGGTATTCAGATCCATTAACCTGTATGGCACATGATCCCAATTTTTGGAAAGGTTTGTGCAATGAATTTGCCTCTAAATGGTGTTTTATTCAAATTAATATTAAAGTAAAGCTTTTATATTTTGGTGTTAATGGATTATAGTGGAATTCCAAATTTTGTGTAGCCTGGAGAGTTATGCCATTAAATGCCCTATAAGCTGTGTGATGACCATGCCCTGGCCCAGCAATCAAGGAGCCTCAGTCCTCACCACTAACACCAGGGAGGGCATCTCAAATAAGAGGAAAGGATAACAAATACACACAGTAAAGTACAATTTCCCTTAAGTGCACACAGAGATCACAGTCAGTCTGGGGCTGGTTGCTCCCTTGCTCCCCACGTCCCCAATCAGACTCCCCACTGGCGCAGCTATAGGGTCCAGATCTCAGCTTAACTGGCAAGCTAACCTCCAGTACCCTCTCTGTCCCACTAGTGCTTCATGTCCCTGCCCAGGTAGCTGACACACCACACACACACTTTGAGATAAGTATTTATACAACTTCACAGACACTCCTGAGAAAGGCTAACACAGATTCTAAAGCTGTACCCCTTTACCCAGACTATATGGTAGTAATTTCTGCCACCAGCAGCTAATACTTATCAGCTACCCAAAGGCCCTTAAAAAGTTGTCCAATTATTACTGTGCAATATTATTATCCAATTGGTAATGTGTAAACAGTGTAAACAGTCTTAAGGCTTATTAGAGAGGCCTTGTACAATAAACTCTATAAATATGCAATGCACTCTAGAGCTTACTTATCTCTAAACAAACCAGCCACAGGTAAAGGGTTTTAAAATATTTAATAATAAATAATTAAAAACACAAGACAATACACTACACCACAATGATATCTAAGAGTTCAGAGATCACACAGAAACTTAAAACAATACAGTAGAAAAGTTCTGATATAACAGGAAAACACTTGGTCTAACTTTCTTCTAAGTTCTTAGCTATTACTACAAGTAGATGTACTTCTAAGATACTAATTACATAAAGAGAGTATAAGGCAGTGCTGAAGGTTGGATATCAAGATCAAAATGCTTATAGTCTCTCTCTCAACAATAGTTTTTAAAATCACTAACACATTTCTGCAGGGCCCTCCCAGATTACATCATTTTTACACTTAAGTTTTCCCAGTGTATACACATTACATCATTTTGACACTTAGTCTGGAGTTCTCAGGCCAAAAAGCTACATTATTTAACAATCTAAGACATGCTTAGGAAACTACAACAATAAAAGACATTTCACATGTACACTCTAGTAATTATTCCTTAAGTTAAGACAATAGAAAGAATGTGTTCAGTTAGCATCTTCAGCACCACTATTTAGATAAAAAGAGTATACAAGACATAATTTTAACTTCAAAAGAACAGATGAAATGCTTGGCTTAGTTTTCCTTACAGCAGATGGCAATGTTGCTACAATCCTGAAATTCACATTTTACAGTGTTTTCTTTCATTTAAGAACACAAGCTTGTATTTTACATTTATTTTTACAAATGATAGAATTATGTATCAGATTCTATTTGACTAGGCTGGCAGCCTTCACCCTTCTTCCCCCAATCTTCACAAGCTGAAATAGCTTTTCCTTGACAATATCTACAATGGAATGAAACCAAATTTAGTTTCAAGTATCTAAAATGATAACTTAAATGTCTGACTATAAGAACATGCTTAATGAATTTCCTTTGGACTAATTCCAGTTTCCTTAGCTGGCATTCTGTATAAACGTATGAGTTATTTTATTCCAATAAAAATGTTAAATATGTTGAATAAAGTGGCTGTGTAATCTTATTAACAGTGTATAGGGGCACTGTTGCCTACATAGTTACAACAGTTTTGCGGCTATACGGAAATTACCTAATACTGTTTTTTTAAGTTTTTACACCTTCAATATATGATTGCCCATCCCCTTTGTGGCCCATATTCCTTATGATACTGCTATGTTACCAAAGGTCAAGAACAGATCTGCCTGAAACAGAGGAGTAAGGGAAAAGTATAAAACTTCTAAAATCTATCAGATGCTTGTGTCCAAATCTGCATCTTATTTAGAAGCTTGAAGGAGTTTCCATACACCCAGTATTATTAATACATAATGGATACTGGGCACCCGCAGTCAGTGTTTTTAAAGGTTTTGCAGAGTATATCCTTTGCACAGGGTGAGGGATCCCCAACCCCATTACGACTCATATATTATGGGACTGCCCTCCTGCCTCTAAGCTCTGGTTCCAGATTCGACAGTTGGAGATTGATATCTTAAGTACTAACTTCTCATTTTCAAAACCATTTTTAGGGGGGGGGGCATTGCTAAATGCATCTCCCATGCTCACAGCCTTTGTTATCAATCATGGATTCTGCAATTCTAATCTGTTGTGCAGGCTTACATTTCCTCTAACTGGAAAACTTCATCCCATCTCTCAATAGAACAGTTTCTCTTAGGTAGTGAATATGGGTATAACTTTTTTTGTAAAAAGTGCCCTAGCAGCTGTAGACTACTCTCCCTTCTAGAATTGCATGTGCCTCCCATAATTCTTGAAACACTACCTCACTTTGGGTTATATTTATTAAGGAGCCAAAGAATTCCCTCCTCAGATGTTTTTACAGCGTATCACTTCGTAACTTCTGTTTTGCTTGTAAAATGGCACCAGTCTTGCATTTTATAAAATCCTTAGCTTTTTCTCTATTATGTATATAATTTTCTTTTGGAAGATTTCCTTTGTTAATGGTTAAATACTGTTATAAGTTTGTTGTTAGCTGGATATCATTGTATGTCTGCTACAATTATGACCAGTAAGCGTTTGTGTTCTCTGTTCCAAATGGTTGCTGTTTATTAATAAATGTCTGTTGTGTGTGTATATATATGTATATGTATGTATCCATCCATCCACAATTCCTTTTTCCCATTTGTGCATATTGGTGGGATGTCACTTCAACAGTAACAATCATCTATTGCCAAGGTTCAAACTGTCAGGCGGATAGCCCTGTTGCCATTCTTTTATATACATTTATGGATCTACTTCAGAAGACTGACAAACCAAAAGATTGAATCCCCTGCACCCCACATGTGGGGGGTGACCCCATGCTAATTATATATACCAACTCCAAGATCACACAACAGTGGAGAAGGGGCAAATTCCATCCTTCAGTTTTCTGAGTTTTCAGTATTTTGGGATTCAGTCTTTTGGTTTGTCAGTCTTCTGAAGTAGACTGACGTACATACATATATATATATATATATATATATATATATATATATATATATATATATATATATAGGGTTTATATCACATAATCGAAATCCCAAAATATCAAACAACATAAGCTCGGACTTGGAATTTCGAAATGTGATATAATCGAAAGATCAGAACAGCTAATTTTTTCATTTTTTCCCCAGGGAAAATATTTGCTGTTCTGAGAAACACGCACACACAACAAAAACACAGACAAAAAAGTAATCTACCCATATACACTTAAAATCCTACTCCTAACCCTACACTAAACTGTACATACACTACTATCTATCCACTTACCTTAACCCAAACCCTAACCCTAAGGTCCCTAACTATCGCACACTCACCTTACCTGCTCCATAACCCTAAGGCCCCTAACTATCACACACTCACCTTACCTGCTCCCTAACCCTAAGGTCCCTAACTATCCCATTCCCACACTCACCTTAACCCGGTCCGTTTGCACACTTACCTTAACCTGGTCCATAACCTTCGCACCACAGTGGAGAAAATAGCAAAGTGGCAGAAACAGCCCACTGAATTCTTTCCCAAGGAAAGAAGTCGATGTTCTGCAGCTTTGCTATTTTCAGCGTTCGCTGTTTTGGGTTCGATATTATAACATTCAATGTTTTACTACTTCGATGTTATGATATAAACCCTAGATATATATATATATATATATATATATATATATATAGTTACATATATAGTTAGAGTTACATACAGCAATATAATATTGTCTGTTCCAGTCTCTTTCTCTCTGTCTCTCTCTCTCTCTTTCCCATTTTCACACCATGTGGCACATCGGCCAAAGAGCACCTTTCAGCAGTTGTCGTTTCTGTAGCAGTTACGGGTTTTACAGGCTTAGGTTGCTAGCCCAAGGCCTGTTCCACTAAGATACTTCTATATCTTTCCCATCATAGCCCTCAGCTTGCAGTTCATTACCTTGTCTATTAGGGCACAACTATTTTAAATAATGTTTTAAAACAAATGTGATATGTTTGTTGTTTAAGTCTCTCCACTTCGAATTTCTTTCTTGCAGACCAGTTTTATTTTCTATAAACTCACAAAATAAAGTTTTAAAATGCATATTTTTTCAACCATTATACTCACGAGTTATTTTTATTTTTTTGATATTTACTAGGTACTGATACAGTGCAAGCCCTGACTCAGGATCTTGAACCATGATATGTTAAAACCTACCAGAAGTACATAAATCAACTTGTCAAAATGTTTCAGTGAAAGAAATATTAAATGGAAAATGGACATTCTCCTTATGGGCCAACTAAGATGGAAAAACTCCATAACTGCTGCACTTTAACTTGTGGAGGTCTTAATGTTGGAAGGTTTCTTTTCCTTAAAACAATCCTGCAGACATGGTCATCTTCTTCAAGTCATACAACAATCTCAGTCCTGTTCAGTACTACATTTTGTATTCTGTTTTTCTTTAGAAAGTCCTGTTAAATGGAGGTAATAACAAAAAGAATAAGCTTGGAATTTTGATAATGCTGCTTGAGGATGGAGGCCATATAGTCCCATTTCATGGTCAGTGAATATTATATATTATACATTATATATTATATATAAACTGTAACTATATATTTACAGATCTCTGTGTCTTTCTCTCAGTATATATATATATATATATATATATATATATATATGTGTGTGTGTGTGTGTGTGTGTGTGCATGTGTGTGTGTATATATATAAATATATATATATATATATATGGGTCTACTTATCTTTATCGAAATTGCACAATCTTGAAAAATTAAAGTAAAACCCCACTTCCATGAAAGTGCACTACATCGACAGTGCACTTTCGCGAAAGCCAATTCATCAAATTGAAAAAAAAATAAATAAAAAAACTACTGCAAACACTGTTTTTCAGGGAGGACAAGCTTGTGCCCCCCCCACACTTAAATACACTAACTCCAAGATCACACTACAGTGGGGAAAAGGATATATTTCCTTATATCCACTGTAACATGCTTTAGTGAATCATCTTTCACAAAAGTGCACTTCCGATGTAGTGCATTTCTCTTAAGTGGGTTCGACCTTCTGTTTCTCAATGAAGTGTGTTTTTGACAAACAGAAGGAGATCCATATATATATATATATATATATATATATATATATATATATATATATACATATAGGAATGCTACAGACTCCTGAAAGCCCAAAATCCTGAAAGTTCAAAATACTGAAAACTCAAAATACTGAAAACTCAAAATCCTGAAAACAGACAGGATACCAACACTTACTATATTCCAACACAGGTACATACAGAAACAAATAAAACACAAACCACACTACTCTTCTCTAAGTATAAGCATGGGGGGGCAAGCCCCCCTGCACCCCCCCCCCATGTGGGGGGCTATGCCCTCCACACCCCTTGCTACTTAAATATATCAACTCTGAGATTGCACTTAGTGTAGTGAAGTGCAATCTTAACACTGATATATTTAAGTAGCTTGCCCCCCTGCTTATACTTAGAGAACAGTAATATAGTTTGTGTTTTATTTGTTTCAGTATGTATTTGAGCTGGAATATAATAAGTGTTGGTATCCTGTGTGTTTTAGTTTTCAGTATTTTGAAGTTTCAGTATTTTGGTCTCAGGATTTTGGTCTTCAGGATTTTGTGCTTTTGGGATTCTGTAGTGCTCCCATATATATGTGTGTATATATATATATATATATATATATATATATATATATATATATATATATATATATATATATATATATATATATATATATATATATATATATATATATATATATATATACATATGCATGCACAAAATTTTAACTGTTTTAGGTACAAAGCACATAATAAAGCAAACTGATAGTAGTGCAAGCAGTAAATATGAGAAGAAATTCGACTGAAATTGAAAGAGTATTCTGTAATAAGCTACCAAATTCCATGAACATCATATGTCTTTCCAACAATTACACAGTCTAGATTTGAGTTTTTTTTGCATCTTTCCTGAAAAATGGAACACTAATGTCACTACTAATGAGATTATTGCTGCTGTTTCTATCAAACTTTTTTTTCATATAACTGGGCAATAGTTATCTGTAAATATTATTTTCCACTTATGTGGTCACAAAGTAAAACCCAAACACATACAATAATCTTTACAGTCTATAATTACATCTCAGAGTCACAAAGTTATTACAGCTTAGAGAAAAAAACATACAGATAGCATTGCATTCACTCAGACCACAAACAACTCCAAGATAATTTGCTATTCGATATCATAACAAACCTATGAATAGTCTAAACAAATTCCATCATACAAGGAACGTCAATTGTTCTTGAGTCATTTGAGACAATGACCAATATTTATGGCTAAAATACTACTTCACATATAAAGTTAGGAAAATAAGTATATTATACTCACACTATCTGTCTTTGAAAAGCACAATGTTGAAGGGAGTGAAATGTTTTGAAAAGAGGTAAGTGAACCACATTTCTTCAGCTGAAGGACCAAAATATTTGGTAAGGTTTCAAAGTAATATTGCTGGGTAAAAATAAAAAGATGATTAAATTTATTTATGGAAGCACGTCAGCAAGGTTTTGGAAGAAAAAAAAAAAAAAATATATATATATATATATATATATATATATATATATATAAACGATAAAACGTGCATGTGTGTGTATTATATCAGAACTGAGTAGCACTGTGTATGGTTATAAAACATTTAAATATGCAACATCACATATTCAGAATACACAGCATTGCACACATTCATATGCAGCAACCTTAGATACATTTTTAAAAGACTTATCTTAGCATTTTATTGTCTTTAAAGAACAACTCTGAATCGTTTCCCATATTTAGATCTTCATAACATTCAAAGATTTTTGGCAGCTTATTATCTCTTGATTATTCAGATCTACAGTGTAGTATATTGTAAGACCAGTATTTGCTGCCATGTAAAAGAAACAGGATATTGCATTCCTCATTACTTTGCTTCTTTCTGATGTCGTCCATTCATCCATCTGCCTGTCCGTTCATCCAGCCATCCATTTTACAGACCTATTCCTGGTGAGGTTTACAGTGGAAGCAAGCCATGCAGGGCAGATGAGACATCCTTATTCCCAGCAATGGTCTCCAGTTCAGGCTCATGATTTGCAAGCATTCCCAGGCAAGCTGAGAGTTAGACACCTTGTGGCATGCCCTGGGTGTGCCCTGAGTACCCTATTAGCGGGCCATACCTGGCAATCCTTCCATAGAATATACCCAAGGGGGGGCTCATCCTCACAAAATGCCCACAGTGACTCAAGTACTTGTGTTAACGCAGAAGAACTTTGTAGACTGACGACTCCCCACTCTGTCATGGGAAATAGAGCCCAGTTGCCATAAAAACAAGCTGCATTCTACCAGTAGTATCTGTAGTGTCATCCTTCTACTGGTAGTATCTGTAGTGTCATCCTTCTACCAAGTATCTGCAGTGTCATCTTTTCATTCATTGACCAAGGCAAATGATCGTAAGTGTGGATGGAGATGTGCATTATGTAGCAAATCAGGAATTTCATCCTAAGACTTAGTTCCTGCTCCACCAACACATTCTGACACAACATCTGAACTACTGCTAACTCTTCACCCATCCACAGATTACTTTCTCAGCATAGTGTGCCTTCTCTCACAAACTGTATGCCAAGATACTTCAAATACTGGGTCCCATTTCATTACATGAAGAGAGTAAGCCTATATTTTTTAAGAGATAAAAGTAACCCCTGATATGAGGGTGCTGATAGTCACACTAGCTGTTTCACATTTAGCAGGGAACCACTTGAGTGTACACTAGAGACCACAGTCACTTGAAAATAAGAATATAATACCATCTGCATATCATAAAGATGCAAAAGTAATTTCACAGATTAGATATAATCCATCTTTTGTGTCTGATTGATATTTTATCTGTTAAAATCACAAATAAAAGGGGGAGAAAAATCCCAGCCTTGGCAGGATCCTACAGATACTTTAAGGGCCCTCAAGCTGAAGTAGTGAATGTGCTTATAGCGCTCAGCCTGCAAATACAATGACCATATAGCTCTCACAATAGCAATGGCTCCAATGCTGTTATACCACCTCTGTCAAGATACACTGTATTATGCACTTATATACTTTCTCCAGATATTCTCCCTTAACCTCACCAGTGTTTGTACAAGGATAAAGAATTGATCACAATTCCAGATGAAATCTGCATTCCTCTTACTGAAACAGAGGTTCAGTTACTGGGCAAAATCTCTTTTCCAGCACACTGCCATAGGCCTTCTCAGGGAAACAAAGATGTATGATGTCTCTGTATTTCAAGCAAAACATTTTATCTGTGTTTTGAAAAAGAGAGATAACAACCCTGCTTTGTCAACCCAGAGATAATCTTCCAGCCTTCTTAGAAAGATAGAGAAAGCTTGTTATGCATAACATCTGAATAATATATGGTGCCTTCAGCATTTCCAACTGAATAATACCAATGCCCACAGGCTTAACACAATGGTACTGCTTAATTACAGCACTGACCTCATCTACAAAAATGGTTCTAATCCCCCTAAACCCAATGACTTTGGAATTGAGGCTATAAGAAATGTACTTAATGTTAAAAGTGAATGCAGTAATCACACTGTTATTCTCATTTGCACTTTACTTAAGTTAATTTTAGAAAACAATGCCTTCATCTTTTGGCAGGATATTTATCTGCAGAAATGGGGTGTCGCTATGGGCATACTGTTCATTTTTTAGATGTCTACCTTAGTATGGACCCTTTGAGTGCCATTAATACTATGTTACATAAAAAGGAATGCTGCAAGAATAGTTTGTTATCTTTTGGAAGTATGCATTCTAGACATATTTTTCCTAATATTATTAAAAGTCAATTTATTAGAGCCTCTAGCCTATGTATGAGAGAGGATGATTGTGTTAAAACTAGGGAAACAGTGAACAATTTTTAGTGAGAGGCTATGATAAAAAATGTATAGATAACATCAAATGCGAGGTATTGAATAATAGACATACTACAGTTAGACAATTTTATTCAGATGGTAATAAGAAAAGGTCCTTTATTGGTCATCAAAGGAATACTTCTTTTACTCATAGATTGAGGTTTGTTACTAAGTTTACTAATGATGTGGATTCCGTTTGTGCCATTATATGCAAAAATTAGCAGCTTTTGACTTGATCAAAAGATGGCTGAAATAGTTGGACATAAACCTAGTTTTAGAAACTAACAACCTTAAGAATTTGTTTTGTGACCAGGGACAGCTACAACCTCCCAGTATTTTGAAAATAGGCACTTTTTTCCTTGCAGTGCATGTAGAGCCTGCTTGGTAATTTTGGAACAGCAGACTTTCCAGCATCCGCGGCTCAATTTTACTTTTAAACTCACTCGTTATGCATGTCAAACAGCACAAGTTGTTTATCTGGCCACCTGTAACATATCTGCATGTTTCTATCTGGGAGAGACTGTTAAAAAGTTTAAAGAAAGAATATTAAGACATATTTATGATATCAGAACTAAGAATATGAAGAATGCATTGACTAAACATATAGTTGAAAATAATGGGCATAAATTTTCTTTCAAGGTTCCACAGCATATACATAAAAACATCAGGGGAGGTGACCTTAACAACTGTATAGAGAGGGCAGAGTTACAATGGATACTTAGGCTATAGGCTGATAAATATCATGGAATTCATACTAGTGTGTGTTTAACAACCTGCCTTAAAAGGGTGCAAATTGAATTGTTAATGTGATTGGTGATTACATCTATGCCTTTCTGTGATTGTTGGTATATTAAACATAAAAGAACAGCAATGAAGGTTTTATTTATGGATCTGAAGAAGCTTATTTACATGAAAGTGCTTACCCATTTTATTGTTTTTAATAAAGTATATGCTTACGGTCATGGTAGCCTTGCTAGTCTTTTTTGTATCATTCTCATGTGAGTGTTGAAATCTCCCGGTAGAACTACACAATCTGTTGGCAGTGCACTTTTGAGCAATGCATGCACATTCTCTAAAAAAAAAATACTTTCAATAGTTGTTAGGTGCTTATGTAGACATATCATAGAGAGTTGTCATTTAAGCATCTTGTAATCATATTAAGGCAATCCTTTCTTTTAATGGCACAAACTCCATGTAAATGTTACCCACCTGGGTACTCCAGAGTATTCCCCCTCAAGGCATATCCTGAAAGTTATCTTTAAAGCAAGGAAGACACTGCCCTCTTCTGAGTAGTCTGGCTATAAAACCTACCCTAATACTAACCAGATCTAACTGGAATGGGAGCTCTGACTCATGCCTCAGCAGTGAGGTTATATTCCATATCCCTAGAGATGTTTACTAATGAAAGGTATAGCATACATTAATCCTTCTCTTACCTATCTGGAACTTAGTTGCTATTGTACCTATTCCCCCACCTTTCACCTTTTAGGTTGTAAGTTCACATGGCAGAGCCAGTAAATTTTTTTCAGGTAGGTCCTAGTCGGGATATGACAGTATTTTAGAACAGCATAATTGAGACTATGTATAGTTACAATTGAACTAGGCACTGACAGTGACCAGGCATTCAGGGTGGACAACACTTTCAGGCCTGTCCCCAAGTACAAGTTCATTTATCCATGTTCCTGATGAATTATTTATTATTTATTTATTTGACATTTGTTTATGGGGTGGTCTGACTGGGTCTACAGAACCTGTTTTCAGTGGAGGCCTGGGGAGAAAAGCTGCACATATAGTTCAATACAAATACATTATAGTCCAAAAACAATACAAGTCACATAAGGAATACTATACAATAGTAAGTTGATAGAATGTGAACTAGGTTACAAGATATACTACACATCTGGGCAATCATATAGTTATATCATTATAGACAATTTTGGTCATTCTAACAACATATATATAGTTTAAGAGTAGATAAAGTGTACAAAATAGTATGTAGGTAGCACAATGTATGACACTGGCTGTTACAAGTCATGAAAAATCAAATGTTGGTAAAGTCATATGATTCTTTAACTGAAAAAAGACAAACAAGACATAAATGTATTAAAATGAGCTATGTAGACGGTTCCACTTCATATAATCGAAAGCTCATAACATCTAAACTCAAAACATCAACACAATAACATCTAAATTTCATAATATCTAAAACTCCACTGTAGTGCAACCTTGGAGTTGGTATATTTAATTTACGGGGGGTGTGGGGGACAGAGTCCCCTACTTAGGGGGTGCAGGGGTGCTTGCCCCCCTGCATAAACATAGCAAACAGTGTGTGGGATGTTATTTATAGTTCTTTTGTAGTTTTCAATGTTTTGGGATTCGATGTTATGAGTTTTAGATGTAAGTTTCTGTGACTAAATGAATGATGAAGTGAGCTACTTGACTGACACTCTCTAATCATATAACTAATATAGCTTTAAACAAAGCTGTTAACACAGCACAGTAATATAGCACACCCATATGTGTTTCAGTTATTAATTGTCCAGTTCAAATTTCCTATAAAATGCTAATAATTGCAAAAGAAATATACAGGGCTTACCATTTCTGCATCACATTTCTCGTCACATGAGTCACAGTAGATCTGGTTATCATTTGTTAGTATTTCAT
Source organism: Protopterus annectens (assembly GCF_019279795.1). NCBI lineage: Eukaryota > Metazoa > Chordata > Ceratodontiformes > Protopteridae > Protopterus > Protopterus annectens. The sequence goes on from NC_056732.1 coordinate 1,659,083,247, forward strand.
GACGGAATATCTCTGACAGAGCATCATCCTTTAGGAAGAAGAAATTTAAAAATCATATGAGGAAATGTGAAAGAAATATGCTGATAAAAAAGTAAGGGCCTTTACCAGGAGTTGCAATTTGCAGGTTTATATAACATCAAAAAGTAAGAAACTTTAAACCAAAAATAAACACTTTATCCTGCAAAATAAATCAAACAACTATGGAATAAATCCTAGGGATGCAAAGAAGTGTGGTGGTTAACATTACTACCCTACAGAGCTTGGACCCCTAATTTATTTCTTTGCAACAGGATTGCCTTTTGGGTAAGGTCTTCTTCTGCCCACTCTTAGTCTAAGGAGATTTTGACTGAGTTCTCTACTTTCCTCCAATATCCAGCGAGTATATCACAATGGAATTCTGGATTCTCTAAACTGTCAATAAGAGTGCATTGCCATGTGCGAATGAATGTGTGTGTGCTTCCATTAATGTTCTGAAACACAAATAAGGAAATGTTTTATATTCCTTGTGCCCATAGAGTGCCTGAATAGGCTTCATCTACTCCGTGCCCTTTAATTCAATTTGGCAGGTAATTGGAGAATGAGTGAAATGAATGAATTGTGTAAAGAATTAAAAATTCTAACAGTGCAGCATCAACAACCCTTAGGTACCTTCCTCCGCAATAGTTTTTCAGCATCATGCTGTCTTTTACAAAGCTGACCATCTACTTCATAAATGCTGGCTTTATTATAAACACCTCCCCATGTTATTTTAATGATCAAAGTTAATTTTCCAAAATCCATGCTAACTGCCATTTCCAAGTGATGTTCATTCTGTTACAAAGAATAAATAAGTGTCTAAAAAAGGGTTCCTATTAAATGATCGAAGATGTATTGTTTCAAATGCATCTTGATCAAACTTGTAAGTACAAAAAGGCAAAATAGCAAAATGGCATATAAGAGAATTCTTTCCCCTGGGAAAGAAATCGCTTGGCCATTTCACTATTTTGCCGATTTTGTCATTGTAGTGCGATCTCGAAGTTGGTATATTTAAGAAGGGGGTTGTGGAGGACAAAGTCCCCCAATTTATGTAATGTTTTAAACTTTTTTTTTTTTTTTTTTTTTTGTGGAACAGCGATTTTTTTTTCCCTTGGAAAATAAATCTCTGTTCTAAGCATTCAAGATTGTAAGCTTTCGCTTACATGGGGTCGATAAATCATCATTTTCTTTTTTAAGCATTCGATGATTTAACATAGACCCAAAAAGGGTTCTTATTAAAATGATCAATGACGTATTCTTTCGAATGCGTCTTGATCGAACTTAAAAGCACAAAAAGGCAAAATAGCGAAACAGCATATAAGCAAATTCTTTCCCTGGGAAAGAAATCACTTTGCCATTTCATTATTTTGCTGTTTTCATCATGTAGTGCGATCTCGGAGTTGGTATATTTAAGTGTGGGGGTATGGGGGGCACAGCCCGCCACATAGGGGGTTGTGGGGGATAAAGCCCCCCACTTTATGTAATGTTTTAAACTTTTTTTTGTGGAACAGCGATTTTTTTCCCTTGGAAAAAAATCACTGTTCTAAGCATTCGAGATTGAAAGCTTTCGCGTACATGGGGACGATAAATCATCGTTTGCTTTTTTAAGCGTTCAGTGATTTAACATAGACCCTAAAAAACACATAATGGCACACAGTCACTCTGAATCAGACAGACTTCACATTTAACATCTGAAATACTTCTACACATAACCAATTACCATATAATAAATGCTTCTTTAAGTTCTGGGAGCATGCTTGAACTGTGGAAATCAGCCAGAAAATCATTCTTTTACCCAAAATAATTAAACCCACATCTCCTAATCATTAAAAACATATTGCCATTCTCTTTAACCCCTCAATAGTGTTAGAAAAGGTTACCTCTCAGATAATGCAGCACCTCGATTCAGACATCATTCTTTCGACAACTTAGTATGCATTTTGTAAAAAATATATTACAACTACTACATTTTGCCCCTTTAGAGGTAATATATCTACTTCTATATAATAATGGTAAATTGTATCTGTGGACTGTGTCAAAGCCTTCTGCTACCTGACTTAATGAAAACTTTTGCAATAACTTCCATTCTATTGGATGTAACACTATATCAATAAATTAGTTCAAAGACTATTTATATGCAAGATCCACCTCTGTTATGCTCTACTCCATTCTGTCTACTCTTTACCAACTGGTGTTCATCAAGGACCAGTCTTCTGACCTCTGTTGTTCTCATTTATTGTCAATTAAATCACACTGGTTTTACTTTGTCAGAACTGCTGTCTTTATCACAGTGACCTTACCTTTTCTGACTGGCAATCATTACAGCAATATAACTAAGGAAATTATCTTTAGTAAGCACTCCACTACTGACTGATTCACATAATTAAGCCTAATTATCAACACGAAACAAGATAAAACAGTCATTCCATCCATTTTCCTAACATTGGGCATAACATCTTGTGTAAATGTCATATGTGAAATGCTAACTGCATGTTTCACACCAGAATGAAAACTATTCATAAACTCAAACACAAACTCCCTAAAGAAGCCAAAGACTGAGGTTCCATCTGCCTGAGTAAGTAGTAGCTTAGGTGGATGCAAAAAAATCTCATGGCATTTATTGAAGAACAGAGTAAGGAAGCATCCTTGTGCCCTGACCAATGAATAGCACTTTTGATTCTCTCCTGAAAAGAGGACACTGGGCTAGTGGGACTACCCTATTCAACACAGAATAAATAAAAAATAAAGTAAATACAAGTAATGCTACTTCTGGGTCTTAGTCAAGTTGCTTACATGTAGTAGAGAGCAGATGTTAGCATATATTCAAATACTGAAATCTACATAATGCAGTCCAGTGATGCATGAGTTTGTAAAAGCAGTAAATAGTGAATGTTTGAGGAGATGGCAGTGACTGTGTGCGTGTGTGTGTGTGTGTGTGTGTGTGTGTGTGTGTGTGTGTGTGTGTGTGTGTGTGTGTGTGTGTGTGTAGGTAATTTCAGTGCAAAAACAGTTAAAGCCCAAGTAATTGAATTAATTCAGGGTATTGCCTATAAAACATTAGGCCCAGTTTGTAGCCTAACTTTCCTCATCTGCACACCACCTTTTTTACCTGCCTACCACCTTTTGCCTTGTGGTCCCTTTCCTTCTCCTAGTTGGCCTGTTGATTGATATCTTGAAGATGACAGATACTCTCCAGCTTACATGAGGATATACATGACAGCCTTGGTTCCCCTAACCTTCGTCCAGCATACGCTCTGTAGATTTGAGCTTCATGGGAGCTACACCTCTGTACCTATTATTCTTTTTACATGGCACCCAAGTGGCAAGCCACAACCATCCCCCAACCTAGAATAGGTAAGTTGACAATGGCCATTTAGTCTCATCCCCCCAACTCCATCCAACAGATTGATCCAGATGGTTTGATAGGTAAGCAGCAAAGAGTTAAACTTTGGAAATACAGGCCATGGCAAAAGGGTAGTAAAGATAAAGTGAACCCAGCGAGCATCAGATCCACTAACCAAATATGGGTTGTCTGTGTAGCAGTTTGGGCTCAATCTCTCTGTGGGAACATGCTACACACTATTGTACTGACCTAGAAAAGATAAATTGCTTGACATTTAAAAAGAGAACACTCTGTAGAATGCAGGTTTTCCCTTAAAAAGTATTGCACAAAAACTACTGCCCAGACTTAATTACAAGCCGCATATCAGAACAGAACTTAGAACTTCCCATCAAAACTTGATACACATCCTAAAAACAAATTCCAAAAATACAAACAGCATTCCTAGTCACTTCCTACCTACATCACAGAATAAACTTCCTCTTCCATTTTGATTTTTAGACTGAATGATGTCAAAATGTCATTTAAGAACTTTTACCATTAACCTTCATTCTGTTAAAAAATGCATCAAGTGTGGATAATGCTCAATGTTTCAATCTAGAAGTAAAGTACATGCACCTTTTCTTTGGGAATGGAAAGATGCATGCTTTATACACTGATTGCTCAAGTTCATTAGACTTATACATAGCAGCAAAAGTATGAGTCATCTTATTCGACTTGCAAACTGCATTACCTAAACTGCTACTATAAGAATGCAGTTATCTTTCCTCTGAATGAACCCCATCTTCAGCAAATTTCCCTCCATGTCATGCATGGACATTAAAGATGTGCAAGAATTATGTTTGATGGAAATCAAATTACCTAGAAACTAAGCTAACTCTCTGAGTGCAACACCAAGCTATTTTTGACACACTGCTACATAACATCAGTAAATTAATATATCTTCAATCTCCCATTCTGACCAGAAATTGAATATGGTTAAAATAGTATATTTATATAAAAATCTTATTTTAATAAGGAACTTATCTCATATTTGCAGGGCCACTTTTCTAATTAGGATCAAAAGGAAAGAGAAGTTATCCATTTAGCTACTGGCAGGGTTTCTACCTTTGCCCGATCTTCATCCTTAGATTTCTGTGGCCCCATTTGTATCATACATTACAGGCTCCCTCCAACCTACTTCAGCAGTCATTCATACACAGTAAAGTATGACCTCTTTGGAAGGTAGAAAGAGGATCAGGACCTGAGAAGTTTTGAATACTTCTTATGAAAAAAAAACTTCTTTGGTATTAAAATTCATAGAATTGGGGATAGCACATGAGTTTGGATAGATTTTAAATATTTTTCCTATGCATTGGCAACAATGCAACTCTCTTGGCATAGTCTTTTCACAGGACCTACTCACTTAATCAGATGATATCATTTCCCATGTATAAAGAATATTTGGATTTTGCTGTTCTGCACAACATTCCATTATGGTAGTTGTGACGCCCGTGCCCTGGTCCAGCAATCAAGGAGCCTCAATCCTCACCACTAACACCAGAGATGGCATCTCATATATGAGGAAAGAATAATGAATACACACAGTAAAGTGCACTTTCCCTTAAGAGCACAGAGAGATCACAGTCAGTCTGGGCTGGTTGCTCCCTGGGGAACTTCTCTGTAAACATACAACAGATGGGGCAAATATTTGTCCCACTCCCTCTTAAACTGATCTGCAAATGCCCGTAGCATGGACTTGATTGTAGAGTTTAACCTATCAACAAGACCATTAGTCTGGGGATGGTAGGCGGTGGTCTTCATGTGCTTCACCCCACAGAACATCCACAGACAAGCCAGTAGGTTTGACATGAAATTAGAACCTCTGTCAGTCAGTATTTTTTTTGGGAAACCTACCCTGCTGAAAATCTCTAACAAAGCATTTTCCACCTTCTCTGCCTCAATGGAGGACAAAGCCACTGCCTCAGGGTATCATGTAGCATAATCCACTACCAGTAGGATATACTTTTTCCCTGTGGAACTTGGGGTACACAGAGGACACACAATATCCATATCTACCCTCTGAAATGGCTCCGCAATCACAGGCAAAGGCATCAAAGGAGCTCTCATCTTGACTCCTGCCTTGCCTACCTTTTGGCACTGCTCACAGATCCTGCAGTACCCTGTTACATCTCTGGAAATTCCAGGCCAATAGAAATTCTGCATAATATGCCTCTTTGTATGTTTTATGCCCATATGACCTGCAAAGGGAATATCATGGGCTATGGCTAGAAGCGCCAGATGGTAAGCTCTTGGCACTACCAACTGTTGTACTCTCTCAACTTCTAGCCCTCCCTCTGGGGTCCACTGTCCCAGTATACAGATTCCCCCTTTCCTTGAGAATCAGGTGCCTCCCTAGCTACCTGCCTCAGGCCTTGCAATGTAGGGTCTGACAGTTGAGCTTGTCTCAACTCTCTCCTTGTAACCCTTCCCAGCTTCTCTTCCACAGGAAGTCTGGCACCCTCTAACAGTGGTGCCTCACTGTCAGCCTGGGTACTACTACTCACCTCTACCTTTGCAGTCACTCTGTCCAAGGGACCATCAATATCGCCAAGCCACTGTGGCTCACCTTCAGTCTCACTGCTACAAAGTAGCTCCCTCCCTGAAGTAACCACCTCACCAGTCCTGGCTGCAAGTATGCAGTCTGTCTGGGTCTCCCCCAGACTACCAGACCCACATGCTTGTCTCCTAGCCTGACTGCGTGTAACTGCATAAGCACATGGTACTGCCTCATCCAAATCCTTCCCTCTCAAGACATCTTCAGGATGGTAGTTTAGTACCCCTATTGTCTCAAGACAACCTACTATTAGCATTTTGTATTTCCCACTTACTGGCTCCCTCACCTTTTGTTCCCCAACTTGCATCTGTAGACACCTGTATGCCACATGGCCCCACTGGTTGCATTCAAAACATTTAGCTCCTGGATGTTTACCTGGACTAGTGTCTTCCCCTGCTACTGGCAGATTCTGTTGGGGCAGTCTGTCTTTAGACCCATGAGCAGTACTATGGGGTCTTCTTCCTATGCAGGGCTGCCCTGCTTGTCAGGTATAGATCTCCCTTCTTCCCCAACTCATCTGAAATAGCTCATTGTCTATCAGCTAATCAGATCCTCATATCTTCAAGCAAAGTGCTAAGAGCTTGTTCCCTCACCAAAAGGTCTGCCAGCCCTTCAAAAGTGGTGACCTGACATCCACTCATCCACCTATCGAAATAAGTCTCAATTCAGCAACATATTCACACACACTTTCATCTGGCTTGTGTCTATGCTCACAAAACTTTTTCCTATACGTTTCAGGTGTTAGCTTAAAAACTGTAATAGACAATTTTTTTACAGCAGTATAACCAAAACATGCAGCGTCAGACATTTTAGATAATACAGTTACAGCTTTACCATGGAGTAAGGAGGTCAGGAACCATACAGAGAGCCCTTGGTCAACTTCATACTGTTTACATACCCTGTCAAACATATGAATGAAACTATCAAGATTATCCCCCATCTTTAAACTGTGGAATAAATTTACTGACCTTTTGTGCTTCTGGGGTTCAGTTACTCCCTTCCCCATTACCTCCATGACTCTGGCAAAGAGTCAGCATCTCCTTCTCATGCTGCCTCTGCCTCTCTTTTTCCTCAGCTTCTAGACATAGCAATTTCTCATTCTCCTCACTCTCTAGATGCCTCAGTCTCTCAGCTGCTTCTAATTCCACATGCCTGACCTCCAACTCAAGTCTCTTTGGCTCCAGCTGGATTATTAAGTCCACTGCAAAAAGGTTGAGCTGTCCATTCTCTGTGGATATGATATCTCCACTGCCATTCTGATTGTCCTCCTGGTTGCTGTTTTCTGATGCAGCTGTAACCAAGGCTGCAATCAGGTCTGCCTTACTCAGGTTTCCATGCACCAGTCCCCTAGCCAGGCACATCTTTGCCAGCTGGCTTCTTGTCAGCTTTCCATACTCCTCTGCTGACATGCTGCCTGCTCACTCTGACTAACTAAGCTAACAAAAGAAATAATACAATTGTGATCTGAACTCTGAGCATTCACTGCATAGCTGTTTTAGAGTACAAAAACATCTTCAAAGCTCACTGTACACAAGCTACGGGAATCACTCTAACCACACCACTACAAGCCAAGTAGTATTTGCCAACCAATTAATATGTGGTATGGATATCCCACCACTGCCAAACACAAATGTGATGCCCGTGCCCTGGCCCAGCAATCAAGGAGCCTCAATCCTCACCACTAACACCAGGGAGGCATCTCATATATGAGGAAAGGATAACAAATACACACAGTAAAGTGCAATTTCCCTTAAGAGCACACAGAGATCACAGTCAGTCCAGGGCTGGTTGCTCCCTTGCTCTCCAGGTCCCCAATAAGACTCCCCACTGGCACAGCTATAGGGTCCAGATCTCAGCCTAGTGGGCAAGCTAAAACCTCTAGCACTCTCTCTGTCCATCCAGTGCTTCGTGTCCCTGCCCAAGTAGCTGAAACACATACATTTTGAGATAAGAGTTTATACAACCACACAGACACTTCTGGCGAAGGCTGGCACAGGTTCTCCAGCTGTGCCCCTTTTACCCAGACTATACAGTAGAAATCATGCCACCACCCAGCTAATAATTATCAGCTACTCAAAGGCCCTTAAAAGGGTGTCCAATTATTACTGTGCACTATTATTATCAAATTGGTAGTATGACTAAACAGTCAAGGCTTATTAGAGTGACTTAGTACAGGATCCTTATATACATGCAATGTACACTTAGAGCTTAACTTATCTCTACACAAAACAGCCACAGTTGAAATGTTTTATAATATTTAATAATAAATAATAAACACACAAGATAATACTTCTTACTACACAGTGCTAGTCAATACTTCAGAGATCACAGAGAAATACTTAAAATAATTCAGTAGTACAGTTCTGATATCACAGAAAACCACTTAGTCTAATCTTTCTAGTTTCTAGCTATTTCTAAAAGAAAACACAAGTCTAAGATAACTTACATAAGACAACAGGCAGTGCTGAGAGTTGGATGGTCAAGACAAAAATGCTTCATAATCTTTGGTTCTCTCTGATTAAATTGAAATTGCAGTTCTGATAAACATTACATCATTCTTCATCCTTTCCTGAGGTTTCCAGGCTGACAGATACTACAGTCTTGTTATCTTGCACCTACAGGAAACTACATCAATAAAAGACATTCCACATGTAAACTCTAGTAATTATTCCTTAAGTTAAAACAATAGGCAGGATGCTTCACTCCAGACTCATCGACTCCAAATTCTAACTTCGAAGGGACACACATGAAATAATTTTAACTTCAAAGGACAGACAAGAAATACTTGGCTTAGCTTTCTTTACAGCAGACGGCAATGTTGCTACATTGTTTTCCGTTCAACATTTCATAGTATTTTCTTTCAATTAAGAAAACAAGTCTGTAATTCAACATTTATATTTACAAATGACAGAATTATCTATAAAATGCTATCTGGCTAGGCTGACAGCCTTCACAGTAGTACCTACAGTTATGATCCACTTACCTCTCCCAACAAATTTTAAATCTACTGGAAATGTTAATTCTTGGTAGGAAGCCATTGCTTATTCATAAATTCATAGATATTCCAAGGCAACTGAGCCTCAAGGCCATTCTTACCTTGCCAATACCTTCCCTCAGCAATAACTCTTTTCTCTAGATGGTCATACAAGGCAATCCTGGAGTAAATTTTGAATCCAGTCATCCATCCAGTAATATAGGTTAAACTTAAAGGAAGGTAGTGAGTTGGAGAAGTTTACTTTAGTGTTTGGGAGGTGCCATTTTATAAAACTATCATGTTTTATTTATCTGTTGGTGAAGATTTAGGCCACTGGTTCTAGTGTTGGTGGAAATGTTGGATGTGTGGAGAAACAGGAAGTCCAAGACAATTGGATCTCTAATGGTATGGTAAACAAAACAGAGATCTCCCCTCAAAAGTCTATAAGACACTGAATAAGGGGATAAAGCTTCCAGTCTGTCTTGGTAGTTCAAGAACTTTAGGCTTGGGATCCATTTGATTAGGAACCTTTAGTATCTTTCTTATTGCTTGATGTGCTTAGAGTGATCCATCACAAAGGGAGAGTTGCACTTGATAATTGGCCTGATTAACACTAAATACAAGGGAGTGATTACCTCTTTAGACCTTGATATTCATTTGGCAAGTAGATTAGCTAAATAAAAAGAATTCCTGAGAACCACTGTTACATGATGGTCAAAAGAGAGAGACCTATCAATCCAAGTACCTGGGGTTCCTAATTACATTTTGGTGCAGTCTGTAGAAAGTAAGAGTAGCAATTAGTTCACCCCAATGACAATGCATGAAACTTCCTAGTACAGACTTTCTGTCTCTGGTTGCATTCAAAACTGTGAGATAACAGCTTTATGGCCTAGGCCCAGTAATTGAATTTCTTTTCTATTTTTATAGTTTGCTGCAGCTGGATTGTGATTAACGTCTTATCGTCTAGTATCCTCTGTTACAATATATACATTTAAACAGTTACAGTAATACATGTACATTTCTTTGCTGCACAGCAGGGCACACTGTTGATACATTTTTAACACAAGCAGCTTTACAAATACATTTTTCAGCACAAGCATTTGCACAAATCAGTTTGATATACAAATGACATATAATTCTTTACAAAATTCCAGTTAACTGTGCTGTCATGTGTTACATATCCACTTCCCTACTTCTCCTGGCATAGCTGGAAGTACCTCATATCATCACAACCACAATACCTGGAGGAACCTTAACTCAATATGCAAATAACTACAATAATTTGACCAATGAACTCCTTGGAACAAAGAACAAACAACTAATCCCCAAGGCCTATAAAACCAAACTACTTCTGTTTGGTTCAACTGACATTACTAACACATCTGCTAATGATACACTACTTGAAGAAATCACCCATGCTGAGTTTCTTTGAGTTATTATAGATAATAAATTTGTTTGACAACCACATTGAACAGGTAATTTCAAAAGCACATAAAAGCTAAGCATGCTCTATAGGTCACAGCAATACTTAAACACACAGTGCAGAATAATACAGCTCAACCTCTCCTGCTGCCAGATCTTCTACACTCCCCTTCCATTCCTACTACCAGCCCAAAGTCCAGTCTAAACAAACTTGAATCCACTTGCAATAAAGTAACAAAATTCAAAGCAAATGTCACAAACAATACCACCAGTCCAAATCTCTCCAAAAACTAAAGTTGCTAAAACTATAAAGCTACTTGACACTTTATCAGCTAAAAATTGATCAGAAAATACTAAACACACCTATGCTATCCCCTGCAGTTTGTAACCTGGTTAACAAATATGTTACTTCTAGAAAAATAAGGTCACAAGCTTAGACTCTCCTATAAGTAACCAAATCTGATAATTGATATGGTGACTCTCCCTATATAGTGTCTATCTTGCAAAACTATGGAACACCATCCCAGCACCAGTCAGGAATTGCTTATTGCTGTATACAGAATTTCAAAAAATATATATTATGCAATATTTGTCCCTGGGACTGTGCTGAAAAGGGGCTCTGGCACAGACAGACTGTCCTGGTTAATGAATGGAATATTTAAATAATCTATGTAAAGCTACTGAACTCATGCCCACAGAACATGGAATATAGCCCAGTCTCAAAAAAGTCAAGGCCATTGTGCTGACACAACATCCCTCTTGAGAACTCTGCCTTGCAAATATTTTTTTGGGAATGGTTCAGTATCTTGCAGTCATACTTAATGTGTCCAAAGTGCCAATGCCATTGCAAAAAAAGTAGCTTGAAAAATGTTGAATGATGTTGGAAAACAAAACAAAAATACAGATTGCAGTTTTGAAGAAATTGGTAGTAGGACTCCTATCTTGAGATATTATGAGGTCAAAAAGATTATGCTTTCAAGAAGAAGCTATATAGTCCAGCATGGAGTCAGCACTACTACAGGGAAGCCCCTGGATCTTGATCATTAAGTCACTCAAGCATAGAACGACAGTTTTGTATACTTCCAGTTCACACCCATAACTCATGGCACCCAGACCTTTTTTGGGCCTGGCTTCTTTAACCACGTGACTTATTGGCTAATAATTTTGTTTTTATTTTATTTTTAATTTATTTTTATTTTATATTTGTTAACCGGGAAAGTTATAGTTAATACTAGTCAGTATTAAATAGTACAAAGAGTTATTAACATAATGACACTAAGATTGTTAATCTAGGATGGCCTGCGGTACAGACATTAATCAATTAGTTTGTCACTTATTCATATTTCCATTATTTAAGCTCATATTTTCATGGCTGAGAGCCCAACATGTTATTGGGGGTTATGATGTGAAATGCCATCATGGGAGACAGGAACATTCATTGTCAATGTCCATTTATATCACATTATACCTGAGATACTGCTAGCTGTTTGTTAGTAATTATGAAAATAAACAATATTTCCATATTTTCTTAATATTTCAAAAAACAATTGACTTACAAACTGTTTCAGGACATCAGGTGAAAGCTTAAATGTTCTTAAAGAAAAACTGTCTTTGATATTTGCACTGTAAGTTGCAAATCTTAAGAGATAATCACTTATTTATACTGATAATTATTCAATTAAGTATAATGTTTTTACATTTCTGTAAATATCTCTACAAACATGCATTCACAAAGGAATTTCTTGTTGCCATATGAAACCTTATGCCTTGTTAACAAAAACATTCTAACAATATTTGTCTAGGTAATAAAGTTTCCAAGATATGACAACTTGTTTGTAAAAGTTTAACAAAAATATAATTAAGGGTTTGTGTGCATTAAAATATATTATAGTATTTATGGAAAGACTTGAAAATGTACTTACTGTTATTGTTTATAGGTTCATAGGTTGGTACTAGGCTATCGGCCCTAGGGCCTATACAAGCCTAGCCATAACAATTCCCTGGATATTTCTTCCCACAATATTTACTTCCCTGGACCCCTGTCTAGCAGGGTGACTGACGTGATCCCCGAGGTGAATTTCCTATCTCCCATCCAATCGTCAAGGTTCCTTTTGAACAGCGCCAAGGAGGTGCTCTGTTTGATATGTATGGGTAGTCTATTCCAGAGTATGGGGAGTCTCTGGGTCAGGAACCTATCCCTCCAGCATGTTTTGTTCATTGTGATGACAAGGTTTAGATCCCTGGAAGTTGTGGCTCTGAGGGATTGGGATTTCTTTAACTGGAGCATGTCCAACAGCTCAAGGTTTGACATGGCCTTGTATGTTAAGCAGTGATCGCCTCTGAGTAGATGATATGCCACAGAGTATAGCTGGAGTTTTTTTAGATGGTCAGCATAGGGCATCTGCTTTAGGCCTGTGATTCTTTTAGTGAGGTATTCCTGCGGCCTTTCCAGCTGTTGCAGATGTCTCGTGTACATACCAAACAAGGCGTTGTACTCTATAATGGGTCTAATAAGGGATGAGTACAGTGGGACAATGACCTCCTTTTTTCTGGATGAAAAGCCCTTAGTGATGAGCTGTGCTACATAGAAGGATTTCCTGACTGTTGTGGCAATCTGGTTATCGAAGGTGAGTCCACTGTCCACTTGTGTCCATAAGTCTCTCATCACACTTTTGGGGTTTATTGTATTGCCGCCTATGTGGTAATTCATGGGTACACGTTTTTTCCCAAAGGGGATAACTATACATTTCTTGGCATTAAGCTTGAGCCCATGACTCTGGCACCAAGCATCTGTAAGAATACTTCTTACTGAAAAAAATTGCTATTTGTATAGTTTTAATAGCTTTTATTGTTTACAGATAGTTGCATGTTTTCTTATGCTTTTTAAGTCTGTTTTTTAGAAAATGATCTGGAGTGTAAGAATGTGTGTCGGCTGACAGAGGTGTGACATTCCACACCACTTGCAAGTTAATGAGTTAACAAGACACGCAAACAAAATACTATGCACACACAAAAAAATGAATGTGAGAAATTTGTTGATATATATTTATAATGAATAATTGCTGGTTTGATAGAAACACAAAAATACAAAGTCATTGGCAATTGCCATTTATTGCTACAAAAATCATCAAAAAAAGTAATTGCAAACGTAAACCAATAGGTTATATTTATGATTACAAAAGAAAAACAAAAAAACAACTTTTACATGGAATCCTTCAACCCCCCCCCATAAGGATTCTGCCCCCACACTCCTAGAAATTAAATATACTAACTCTAGGGTCACACAAACTAAAGGTTATGTAATGATCAAGCTAATGAACTGCAATTCTTATATAATCCAACCAACTATGCAGCTGATGAAAAACACCAACATTTCAACATGTAATAAATATATAGATATAGGTATAGATCTAGATATAGGTATAGATATACATATAGATATAGGTATAGATATAGACATAGATATAAATATAGGTATAGAGATAGATACAGATATATATATATATATATATATATATATATATATATATATATATATATATATATATAGATATAGATATAGATATAGATATAGATATAGATATAGATATAAATGCAGTGTATTTTTGGAATCTGACCATTAGCCATTTCAGAGAGTCTTTCAAAAAACACTGTATCAGGTAGTTTGGAGAGCACAGAAAATGCTCTTGAGCCTTCAGAAATTTGATATTACTGTGCCTCATGCTCATTACTGATGCTTTGGACCAAGCAGTCCTGAAAGAGTATCTTCCTCTGAAAAAAATTTAAACTCTACCAGAAAGATCAGAGTTCAACATTCATTTTTACTTTTTAAAAGAATGTTTGTACATCACTTGAACACCATCAGCAAATGCCAATCACCCAGCTAACAGCTTGCGGCTTGTGCAGTTGCCTCCTTAACCCACAATAGTCATGGCTCTGACATTTCTGTTTCAGCATCCAAATATAAAACACTGGCTATGCATTATCTCATTATCTACTATTCAGAACTCTTGGGAGTATATAAGCTTAGAGAAATGGAAGGACTGTGGTTAGTGTTATGAAAGGATTTTTTTTCCAGGCAAAAAATACAGAAGTTGATGTGTCTGAAAGTGGCCTACAGTTTAAGCACTTGGAATTCCAGAAATTTGTTATGGAAAGGAAATTCTGTTGCATTGCAACACACCCAAATACCTGCAAAGCCATTGGTGAAGTTGAAAACACCATCTGAACACTAATGATCTATCTTAGAATGTGAGGAGGATTTCCATCTTGCACTGCTAGAACTCTGTAATACTCCTCCTAGCCAGTGGGGTCACTACCTGCATACAATTTTAATGGGATGAAAAGCAAGATCCATACTCTCTAGCTCATCAGTGCAGCTACAACCACAACAAGTATGATGTCTCAAGGATTGAAGGAAACATGCCAACTGAATCCAAAAGGATAACTGTCATAAGGCTGCATGAAAGGAAAAATTCCTTCAACCAGGAGATATTGTAAGAGAACTAGGCTCAGTGGACAAAAATAGCATGTATCAGGAAACTGTAATACTATAATCAAGTGAGAAGTTAGATTCATACACTGTTCATACACTGTTCATATGATATGTCCTGTTTAGATGCAATAGAAATAATTTGTATAAAACAAATGAAACAGAATTACATACTTTATCAAAAATGTTCCAAGATGGAGAAAAGGAATATGAGTGAAAAAATACATTTTGTTGCAGTGAGAACACAGAAAAAGACTGTGACACAGAGGATGCCAAGCCTATTCCCCACACCAAGCAGGAAGAAATCCCATCCAGAAAAAAATGTCCTCAGAACATGAAGCTTATCCAGACAGTTCAGCTCTAAACAAACAATAAGATGAGTATAAGCTTCTATATGAAGATCAATAGATGTCAGAGTGATTAAATCAGACAAAAGGTATATATTGGGAATGTCATAAGGTATTCAACAATATGAACAGCACTCTGAAAAAAAAAACACGCAACACTATTACTTTATTATCTGCTTAGCAAATGCGGTATGCAGTATGTGTTTTGCTGTGACTACAATCCAAAATCTGGAACAAGACAAACTTCTTCAGCAACTTACTCAAGTAAGAAAACAAAGTTTAGCATCCACCTGCACTGTTGTGTTCTAATCTCATTCTAGGCATAAACAGTAGTCATCACAGAACTGTGGTAGGAAGCTCAAACACATTTAAAAGCCTAAAATGCATTACAGTTTAAAAACTGTTACCGAATCAGATGGCCTTAATTTTCTGCCACTGTCTGTGAAGTGGTGCAAAGTGTCTTACGATTTTCAAGTTTCTTGAATAATTAGAGTGTTTTTATGTTCTCTGACCTGTAGCAAACTGGAGCAGCTAAAGCTGAATATATTACAAGGCCTAGGTGGATGTGGTCAGAGCGGACATGTAGGTGGTTGGTGTGACAGAGCAAGATGCAGAGGATAGGAAGAAATGGAAACGGATGATCCGCTGTGGCGACCCTTAACGGGAGCAGTCAAAAGAAGAAGAAGAAGATTATAAGACCTAAGTGGCAGCATTAATGGAGTTAAAGCTTTAAAGTAGTTAACACTTAGTTGTCATACACTTATATCACTCTCTCTCTTTCTCTGTATCCCTCTCTCTCACTCTCTCTCTAACTAGCAGTATATGGAGCAGGTAAATCTTCACATTCTACAAAGAGTTATGACTGGGCCTCTTGATCATTACCCAGTTGTTGACAATATGTTCTCAAAATTGGCATCAATCTTTGCCTCTTCAGTTTTGCTCTTGAGATGAATTTCTTAACATTTGTTTATCAAACATATAACATCTTAATAATGGTTATGATAAGACACCAGATCAGAATTCTCTGTGTCATCCATTAACACATAATTTTTGATACTGCATTTTAAAGACATTTCATCAAAAAGCTTTTAAAGGTTATTGAGCTCGAATGTAACCCTCCTAGATGGTAGGAACCATTATCTATAACGTTGTAGATTATTATTTACTTTTTTTTTTTCTGTTGTATATTGCAGTTATTGTGTTAATAGGAGAGAAACTACATATTACTTGGGTCACTATCTTTTTTAAGAAAGTCAGTGCTGCATACATTCTGATAGCTGTATGCCTCTATTTTTATATTCTTCTTATTGTAAATTTCAAAACATATAATGCCATCAAAATTCAGAAACACTCCAAAAAGTTTTCTTTTTATGTTGCTAACCCTTTTGGTACAATAATAATACATGCAAAAGTACACTTTATAAAACAGTGCTTTATATATAATTCTTGTTGTATGTACATATTGCAACCTTTACATTTTTAAAACTATAATATTAATTCCCACTCTTTCCCCATCCCCCACCCTCCTCTGGGACAGACTACAGGTGATTTTTAATTACATCCCCTGAAAGTGCATGTACTCTAATGAAATGTCAAGTATAAATTGTGAAACCTGTTCTACTTCCTATAAACTGACATAATACAATTATAAGTATTATAAATGATACCATACTGTATACTTGTCCAGCATTTTCTCCTGTTGTCTTTTTCACTTTTTCCTACTTTTCTTAACCCCCTATGCATAAAGTACATGCCTGAATGTTCTCAGATTATTGACTTTCATAATCTCTTCTTTCCAACTTGTCTGGCTCTTCCAGCCTTTACCTATAACACTCCTTACCTGTCCTCCCAGGTATAGTAACTACACTTCCTCTTGCTTTCTACACCCAGCATCCACTCCACTCAAGCCCCAAAAGCATGTCCTTCCAACAGTTTGGGTTTCCCTTCCCATACTCTCCTCTCCATTCCTCTATATAGCAAAACTGTCTGGCACTTCCAAAACATACGTAGATCTTCTGCCTCCTTTTCTACAAATCTTCAAAATTTCCCTTCTTCTACTGTCCAACATCTCTGCAACTGAAGGGGAGTTCAGAACTACCTGTGTAATTATTTCATATAATGATCTTATGCAATAGGTACAGTTTTAATTTATCATACCTTCATGATGTCTCATTCCAGTTTGTTTTGGATATAATTACACCCTACACTGTACCATCTCCTTACTTTATCCATCACCTCACCATATTTACTCTCCACCAGCCTTGTATATATCTTTTCACATTCACATGTTAGCTTTAAGTCCCTCCCGTCATGAGTACTGATATTTCTTATTTACTCCTCAGTTGGTTGCATTATACCAACCATTACAAACCAAGCCTTAGCAGCCAGTTTCCGTTGCATAAATCATAACTATTCCCTTACCTTCAAGCAATTTTTTTCAATCCTTTCTTCCCAACTTATAAATCTCCATCAGTATACCTCCACGCCGTATTCCAAATTATCTACCTCATTCAACTCCCTTCTCCACAATCTCCTCCATTTCAGAGTTTTTACCTTCCATGTTATCATTAGATTTTTTTCATTCTACATTATTAATGTCACTGCCAAGCCAATTGGCTGTTTACTTGAATAAACCCCACCTTACTCTCTCAAAGGAAAAAAACACAAGTAATATAAATGTACAGTGTTTGTGTATCTGCCCAGGTATAGTAGATGATAGGTCATTCACCTATCAAGGCTGAAATGTGATATAATAGATAAAGAAGAGTTACGGAGTAGTTCAGAGAAGTATCAGCCAGAGAGATGATAGTTGGTAGCTTGTAATAAAGAAGGGATTATGAAATTAGTAAGAGGGTGAATTATATAATGAGTAATGTGGTGGAGAGCATTAATATCAAACATGGTATATGAACTTGTTTAATGAAATAAAAGAAGAAAAGGAAAGATGGTAGCTTATAGGGAAAAAGTGAGACGCAGGGCAGTGATGGTATGTGTTTTGCCAGTGAAATGAGTTAAAGGAAAAATTAGTTTAGAATTACTTTTACAAATAAATATGATCATGGAACATTCCTTCCTATTCAACCCAGATGTGTTTAGCAAACAACCCACATAGTTGGATTGTTTTTTTAATTTAGAAATGTGTCGCATCAGATGTATAACAGACTTCCAGCACTGGATTTAGTACATTGTTATGCTTCCAAACACTTTAGTAAAAAAAAAAAATCAGTAGTATGACCTTACTTCAGTTACTTTTCTCAGATCTCACCATCCTCTGAAATATGAAAAGAGTGAGGGTATTGTGATTTGATCAGGTTTTAAAGTAGCAGCTTAATCATTTGCTACATTTTGCACACACTTATCATAGCAAAGAAACGTATTGTTATGAAAAATAATACAATGTTAAAGAGGGCTAAATGTCCAAGGCATCCTCCAACATTGCAGCATTACACTGTAAATATGCATCTGTCATGTTCTCTTACTTATTTAAAAAAAATGTCTTCTATTACTATTGCTTGTGGTGCCCTGTCTTGGGACCATGTCATGGATGAAAAGTGTATAAGGACCAGTCCACTCATTCAGTGAAGGAATGAACAAATAAATAAATAAATAGAGTGTCAGTGGTACAACAGGCACTCACATTTGGTGCAGAAGGATGTTTCCACTGCAGCTAAATTGATTGCTGACACTGCAGTGCAGCATAAGGGGGTGCTGTACTCCAGAGTGTGTCACCCTTTAGATGAGATGTTAAATTGAGGTCCATTTGTTTGAGTTGGTGGTAGCTCAGGTGGATGTAAAACATCTCACAGCACCTATCAAGAAAGAGTAGGGGTCCTTTATTTAACTAAACATAAAAACATTATTTACACATTTACTAAATGTACATATTTACAGGTAGATATATACAAATTTCTATTTCTATTTATATGTCTTACAGCATCCCCATTGTTATTCATCTATAATTGACCTGACTGCTTTGCCCACAATCATATTCTAATTTCTCTAAATTATTTGTAATATATCTGCCAAATTCTTGAAACAAACTTTTAAAGACCAAACCAGGAAACACAAAAAGAACCAGTCCTAGGATACAAATCCAAAAACTACTCTGGAACAGTATATTAGCGCTTTCATCCACTTTTAATTCTGTGAACTTCTTCAGAAAAAACATTTACAAATGACCCTACCCTAACTTCCTTTTATATCCTAATCTGTTGTCAAACAGGAAATGACTTCAAACAATTAACAATTAATTAAATAAACATTAGATGTGTCAGTCTGTATAAGATGCACATTCTTTTAATAAAATAGTTGTAGTAAAAACTTGTTTAAACAATGTTATCTATTAACTAAAAAGCATTTTAAATTTATGGATTCATTTAATCCAGGTGCACTGTCTGCACCTAAAAATAACTGCCACAGTGCTTCTTTACATTCTAGTATGTTGTTAAGATCACCTTCAAAAGAAACCTTGTCTACCTTTTCCAAGACAAAAAAATTGAATCTTTTAAAATCTAGACATACTGATGCATGTCTAGCCAATTAATTTGTTTTGTCTTTCTTTTTAATAGCCAGATTGTGTTTGAATATCCTGCGTTTCAAACTTCTTATAGTCTTTCCTATATAATAATTGTCACATGACATACAAATAGCAATGTAAACAACATATTCACTATTGCAATAGTGGTAGTCTTTAGCCCAAAAAGTTTGGTTGAAATGACTTAAAGTTATAAAGGAAGTGTTACTGATAAACCTACATTGCTTGCAATTCCTGCAAGCATAAGTACCTTTCTTATTGCAATCTGTTCTTGTACAAATATTAACCTTGTTGTTCCCTGATTCTAGCATTGACTTGATGTTAGTAACTCTTTTGTAAGTGAATCTAGGTCTCAGTCCAATTGTTGCCACTAACTCTTTGTTTCCAAGTATTATTTTCCAATTATTCTCTATAATGTGTTTGATGTGCCACATTTCATTCACTATAGGTATAGGAAAAGCACTCGTATATTTAGAAATACCAGTCTCCAATGTGTTTGATGTACTGTCAATAACTGGACCTACCATGGTGTCAGTTGAATACAAAATGGGTGAAGCCACCCCCCTTCTTAGTACCATTACTTCACTTTCTATCTTCTTTAGCCATTCCAATGTGTAACCTCTAGAAAGAAAAAGTGACCTCAAAAACAGAACTTCCTTTTTGAAAGTGTCATTGTCAGAAGTTAATCTACTAAGCCTAATGATCTGTCCTTTTATGACTCCTTTTTTCATATGCTGTGGGTGTAAACTGCCTTTGTGTAAATATTGATTAGCGAATACTGGTTTCCTATAAATACTACTCATAAACTTGTTTCTCTCCTTATCTATACTCAAATGTAAATCTAAATAGTTGATAGATTCACCAAAACCAATGATTTTAAATTCAAAAAAATCAGTAGTAGAATTTAAGTCACTAACCAAGTCCACAAATTCCTCATAAGTACCAGTCCATAAAAATAACAAATCATCAATATATCTATAGTTGGTTTGTACTTTTTTATAACTAGGATGCACATCAAACACATTATAGAGAACAATTGGAAAATAATACTTGGAAACAAAGAGTTAGTGGCGACAATTGGACTGAGACCTAGATTTACTTATAAAAGAGTTACTAACATCAAGTCAATGCTAGAATCAGGAAACAACAAGGTTAATATTTGTACAAGAACAGGTTGTAACAAGAAAGGTACTTATGCTTGCAGGAATTGCAAGCAATGTAGGTTCATCATCAGCACTTCCTTTATAACTTTAAGTCATTCCAACCAAACCTTTTGGGCTAAAGACTACCACAATTGCAATAGTGAATATGTTGTTTACATTGCTATTTGTATGTCATGTGACAATTATTATATAGGAAAGACCATAAGAAGTTTGAAATGCAGGATATATGAACACAATCTGACTATTAAAAAGAAAGACAAAACAAATTCATTGGCTAGACATGCATCAGTATGTCTAGATTTTAAAAGATTCAAATTGTTCGTCTTGGAAAAGGTAGACAAGGTTTCTTTTGAAGGTGATCTTAACAACATACTAGAATGTAAAGAAGCACTGGGGCAGTTATTTTTAGGTGCAGACAGTGCACCTGGATTAAATGAATCCATAAATTTAAAATGCTTTTTAATTAATAGATAACATTGTTTAAACAAGTTTTTACTACAACTATTTTATTTAAAGAATGTGTATCTTATACAGACTGGCACACCTAATCTTTATTTAATTGATTGTTAATTATTTGAAGTCATTTCCTGTATGACAACAGATTAGGATATAAAAGGAAGTTAGGATAGGGTCATTTGTAAATGTTTTTTCTGAAGACGTTCACAGAATTAAAAGTGGATGAAACCACTAATATACTGTTCCAGAGTGGTTTTTGGATTTGTATCCTAGGACTGTTTTTTTTTTTATATCTGCCAAATTCCTTTTCCCATTAAACAAAATGTCAGTCTTTTATTCCAAAGAATGCATATTGCATAAAATACATTCTTATCTACCCTTCTCACTTAGTCTTTCTTCTTGTTCTTATAATCCATCCATCCTCAACGCCTTTTCCCATTTTGCATATGGGGTTGGGTTGTCACTTCCACAGTGACAATCATCTTGAGCCAAGGTTTACACCACCGGTTGGCTAGCCCTGCCATGGTAATTCATTCACACCACTCACTCACCCACACACTCTCACCTATGGCCAATTTGCAGTGTCAAATCCACCTACTGCATGTCTTTGGAATGTGGGGGGAAATCGGAGTATACAGAGGAAACCCAGTATCCATACATAATCATATTCATATCTATATTGTTTATATCCTTAATATTCTCCCAAAAATGTCTTTACAAAAGTTCTTCTAGTGTTTCACCACTCTTTTACATTTCAAAAAAAAAATGCACTGTTGTCTCTTCTTCCCACAAAATAATCGCACTCTTTCAACTTTCTTTTTATATGCATATTCCCCTTTACTGGTAACATATATTACCAGCCTCCATAGGAAATCCTGACACTGTACTATCTTGGTATACCACATTTTCCTTACATTAATAGCTTTAATAATTTCTTCTGGTATATTTTCTCATGGATTTGCAGGCAGAAATGGGAGCAATGTGGAAGAAAGATACCCACACAGTTCCAATATTAGTAGGAGCAACGGCTCTTATAAAAAATAATCTACAATCATATTTATATATGTTACCAATGCATGTGACTCCATATGAACTGCAGAAGGAATCATTACTGGGTACATTGCGGATGCTGTGAAGAGCACTTCTGACTGACATCAAAGACTGAAACAATACTAATTTCATGAATTTTAATCATACTTTGATTAAGGAATGGGTTCTATTCCTGTCATGGTATTAGAAACCCAAACGATTTGGAGAAAATAAAAAAAGACATGTTTCTTTCATTTCTTTTATCAAACCTTCCCATTGCATCATAATATAGTTCCATAAATGTTATCACTAGCAAAGACATTTCATTCATTGAAAAATATACACACGCAACTTTCACCACATCACCCAAACCCTTACTTTTATCTTTATTCAAGGTCATTCCCATTTCCTTTAAACATCTGTTCAGATGAACCAAAACTTACCTCATCCATATTTTGTTTTAGCAACTACAAGTATATCATCTGTGTATGTTAAAACTATTGCAGTCACCACCGCCTTTCTAATCACATTTCTAGCATCTTTCATTTTATATGCTAATTCACTCACGATCGCATTTATTACCAATGCAAACAACATTCCATTCATGGGACATCCTTGCCTTATACCACATTTCATGCATATTTCTTTACTCAGCAACCCGTTCACTAACACTATCACTCTATTTTATTCTGATATGCTAACATACACACTCTCTTAATTCTGTTACATGTTCCATACTTCATCCATAACATCCCAGAAATCATCATGTCCCACTGTGTGAAATGGCTTGTTGATATTGTCTACCATAAGTTTGACATCCTCCCTTTTACTTATAATTTCATCCACAGTTTCTTTCACAACCAATAACAATTCTTGAATCCCCTTCCCTTTCATGCCATATATACTTTCTTCAATAATATCCTTCATTCTTCCTTCAATTCTTTTCTGTATTATTCTCTTAAAAATGGTATAATATGTGTTATTTTAGTGTGACGGGTCTCAATTATTTTTTTATTTCATTCTTCTCATTGTCCTTCCATATAAATTTTAATATCCCACTACGTAACTCTTCATAAATAAACCCTTCTTCCTTCAGCCATTCATTCAGTACATTTACAAAAGGCTCTCTTTGCCAATCCATTAATTTCTTATACATCCATGCCCTATCCCATCTGGGTCTAATACTGAATCAGTATTTACTTTCCTAAGGAATTCATCAAATTCACTAATAGTAATTTCTTTTCCAGATTCTTCCTTAACTTGTTTTTGATTTTTTTTTTTATTCTCTCTTATTGTCTTTCTTTTTATCCGTATACATATTTTCCACATGCTTTACTCCAATACCATAATTTGCTGCTGTGTTCTTTTTACCTCTTTTTTTATGTTTTTCATTTTCTTCATTATATTAATATCCTCTTTTGTTGTTTTACCCAAATATGCAAATACCTCCTTCCTTCTCCATTGTAAATAATATTTCTGTCTAAACAGTAATGCCTTAACCTTTTCTTGATTTCTTTTACAAATGTCTTTTTTCCATATCATAACACTTGTATTATTGTCTGAATTATCTAATACAGTTCTATATATTTTCCCAACGTCACTTTCTTTTCATTTCTTACATCATCCTGTCATTGAAAAAACACGTTTTACTTCTTTTAAATTCAATCCAGCATTCTGAGCACTTTTTATAGAAGTCTTTCATGGTTATATGATTCTTCTGTAACTGCAGTTCTTCCAGCTCTCCACTTTCATTCCCTAATTTCTTACTTACTCTTTTTATTGCCATTTACTGTTTTAATATAGAGAGACAGATAGTACCCATAAGGTCAAAATAGGTGTCACCGCCTCTGACAGCAGACCTGCGACTAGTAGTGTTCCTGAGAGATCTGTCCTGGGACCCCTACTGTTTGGCATCTACTTCTCAGAGGTCCAGGCAACGACCAAGGGCCTGTGTCTGACCAAGTTTGCAGATGACTAAGTTGGGTGCCGACATTGACTCCCCAAATGACATTAACATACGGCAAGATGGTCTCACAGCTACAGATAACTGGTGCCAAAGTTATGGCCTTAAGTTACATGCAAAAAAAAAGTGATTATCATACCATTCGGCAAAAACACGGTCCCTACTGATTACCACATCAACAGCAACCCTCTAAGCACATACCCATGGTAAAAGACCTGGGTACTCAGGTTGACAACAATCTCACATTTGACCATCATGTTGCAGCAGTGGTCAGAAAAGTGTTTTACTTGGTTCATCTCATAAGTAAAAGGATTTCATCAAGAAAAAGGTAGTACTCCTCCCTCATTAGACCTATAATTCAGTATAACTTTGGTATGTAACTCTCTAAACAATTGCACCAACTGGAAAGGCCACAGAAATACCTCACAAAGATAATCCATGGCTTCCAACACCTGTCTTATGTGGACAGGCTCAAATTGCTATCACTTTACTTGTTATCATACAGATCGCTCTGAGGTAATCTGTGTCTCACCTACAAGGCAATATTGGACCCTGCCCTACTAGAGATGATCCATATCCATAAGTCTAACTCTTCGTACATTACCCACTCAGTAGGCCTAAATATAATATACAACATCAACAAAACCTGCTGGAGAGACAGGTTTGTCACCCAGAGGTTGACCCGTCTCTGGAATAGACTTCCCATACATGTCAAACAAAGTACCTCGCTGACCCTCTTTAAGAGCAACCTTGATGAGTGGATGGGAAACCACAAATTTGTCCCAGCGGTTCCACCTTTGTCTCTCATTGACAGAGGTGACAGGTGCTGACTGAGTTTTCTTTTTTAGGGATAAACTCTTGGCTAGGCTTGTAAGGGCCTCAGGGCCATTAGCCTAGTAACCTCCTATGATCCTATAATATGCTCCCTTTCTTTCATTATCTTCATCCATATTGCTAAATGGTCTGAAAAACTTGTGACAACTGTATTGCCATCTAGCACCCACAAACCTGCCAATAATACAGAATAATCAATTTAAGATCGATGTGCCCCCTTCTGCATGTTCATTAACTTTTGTTCCACACAGCAAGTTTGCCACATTTTATCACTTAGGTTCATAGGTTCACAGGATGATATTAGGCTACTGGCCCATAGGCCCTTATAAGCCTAGCCAAGAATTTTGACCAAGTTCCCACAAAGTCAGCAACTGTTTCCCCTGTCCAGCAGGGACACAGGTGGGATCCCAGGGGTGTATTTTCTGTTTCCCATTCAGTCATCCAGGTTCCTCTTAAAGAGGGCTAGAGAGGTACTCTGCTTAACATAGAGAGGCAGTATAATCCACAGATGGGGGAGTCTCTGGGAGACAGATTTATCCCTCCAACAAGTTCTATTAATGTCACAGACAAGGTTGAGGCCTTCCGTGTGGGTTGCCCGAGTGGATTTTGACTTAAGGATAAGCAGCAATTTCATCAAGGCTGGGTCTGGGATGGCCTTGTATACCAGACACAGGTCACCTCTGAGCAGTCTGTACGAGACTGAGTAGAGGGACAGCGACTTTAGCCAATCTGTATAGGACAGGTGTTCTGTATACTTCCTGTATTTTTTTTAATCTTTCCTTTTCTTTTTACATTTTCCCCTTAATTCATTAATTCTCATGTTAACCAACACATAGTCTAATATTTGCTAAAACAGATTTTCTCTTTCCTTGCTAGTTTTATATGCATACACAGCTGTAATTCAATAAACATGTCCTCCCAACCTCACATCCACAACAGTTAACGTTCTCATCCTTACAAATGTTACATCTAGTATTTTCACTATTTTTACACAGTGTAGACACTCCAGAACAACGTTCACTTCCTAAGCTCCATATTATATTTCCACCCCACAATTTTTCTGTTTGCACTCTTTCTTCACTTGTCAGGAATCTTACATCCTCTAACAGAATAACATCCACATCACATTTAGCACACCATTTCAGTATCCCTGTCCTTCTTACAGTGTTAATAATACTCTGTTCACTTTTGCTGAAAAGGGGTTGGCAGAGTGGCTTAATGGCTAAGGTGTTTGCCTTACAAACACAAGGTGCAGGGTTTGAGTCTCACAAGGGATAATTGGCTAGGCTTAAAATGGCTTGCAAGGGCAGTTAGCTTAGTACTGAACTATGAACCTAAAGTCCCCACGAAAAAAACATTATTTAAGCTGGCCTGCATATCTTAATGTTCCTCAATGACCAGCCACAAAAATAAACTTGGCAAGTGTTTAACAGTGTTGTTTTCACATTTCAAAACAGCTTTCATCGTCCTCCTTTCAAGTCTCACACACACATACCCCATGGTAACAATACCAAAACAGTAGAAGACATTCTCTATTGGGCCTCCTCAAAATTCCCTCATGAAACAATAATATTGGTTAATATTCATATAGTTCGTCAAATCATACAAACTGAAAATCCAACTAATAATATCCATTTGTATACGTTCACCAAACTTATAACTACGCCAACTAGATATAACAGTCACAACTAGACAATCAACTCTCACTTGGATCCTGACATCCTCCTCATATAAATATCACCCCACGAAACTCTGTTAGACAGCCTAAGTGATCGCTTACCAATCTACGCCAAACAGTACCAAAACAACAGCCACAAAAAGCATCATTACAGCCTGGTAAGAAAATGTAGTACTTTTCATGAAGCTACTTTTATTAGTATGTTACATCTCATTAAATGGAAGTCAGTAAAGACTCTCCACATACATGATGCTGTCTCTGAGTTCAGCAAAATATTCCTAGGTGTTCTAAATGCACTAGTCCCGTCACAGTACAAAGAGTCAAAGCCATTCCTTATCAGCTAAACAACTCATGATGAAAAGAGACAAAGCTAGAAAGGTTTGACAAAAAAAAAAAAACAGCTTCTATGTACTAACATATACTCACCTAGGAAACCTAACAAAGCAGCTTATCACCAAACATAAGAAAACCTCGACCAGTCAAAACACACAGACCAATAATCCAAAACTGTCATGGGCTTCAATCAATAAACTGTTCAATTCAGGACAAGGTACACAACCAACAATAAACATACAAAATATATGTCATAGCCAACCAATTCAATATCTACTTTATACCGACAGTACTGTCATTATCCAACCAAGTGACTAACCAAGCTCTTGATGTCCCTACTCAATCAAATAACCTCCTTCAGCCTTTCTACTTCATACCTTCATATCAGTTCCCACAGAGAGCATCAAAAAGTAGCTCAAAACATAAAGCCTTCAATGAGTGTTGCTTACAAATTACCTAGAGAATATCATAACAAAGCAGCTACGGATATTCAATATCTAATCTCAGTTCTAATAAAGCAATCCATATCTGAAAAGAAAGTTCCTTTGCTATTGAAAAAAACAATCTTTCATTATTCCACTGCATATGGGTGGAATCAATACAGATCTTTCAAACTATAGGCTGATTTCCCATCTTATCTCCTCTACCACAAATATGAGAAAAACGTATTTATACACAACTTCATCTACCTAACAGATGATCAGCCTCTGTCTTCAACCCAATATAGTTTCCATCCTTTTCACAGCACAGCTATTGATTTGCTGAATTTTGTTAATACCGCCACTACCCAAAGAACTGCAAAAAGCCCGGTCTCTACTACCTTCTAGGACTTATCAAAAGGTTTTGATACTATTTCCCGCCAGAAACTCATGCATAAATTCTCATCCTTAGGGCTCGTCATTTATTGCAATGGTTACATAACTATTTCTCAATCAGAGCACAAGAAATTAAATGGAAAATGATTTATCCATCTTCTTGCCAGTAACTACTGGTATCCCATAAATATTTACACTTCAACCCATACTTTCCAAACTTGTCATCAATCACCACTATACTGCTACAAAAATGCTACCCTAGTTCAATATGCTGATGACTCAACCTAAACTGCTCTGCCAAAACTCTCTCTAAACTCCATGAACTTATAGAACAATCCTTCTTATTGATTGAGACATGGTAAATAATTCACAACTACTTTTAAAACTTAAAGAAAAAAATGCTGTTCTTTACTCCAAAACACGTGCCTGCCAAAACAACATTATTCACTACCATCTCTACTAACAGCATCATGATTGAACAAGTAAAACACAAATAATTACTGGGTATCATCATAAATGACCAGTTGAAATTCAAATGCCATGTATCAGATGTATTTAAAAACACTCGTCAGGAACTAGGTGACTTATTAAGAGTGAAAACTCACTGACAATATCTGAAGGGTGTATAGCCTCTACTTTCATACTGCCGTTGCCCCTGCATCTTGCCCCAGTCTTTATTAATATTCAAGGCTCACAATTATCCAAATCTGAGCAATGCTATAAGAAAATGGCCAAATTGTCAGCATATTATAACAATGGAGCACACCACTACCTAGCACTCAGAGAATTAAACTGGTTAAAACAACCACAACACCAAGCTCTTTCTCAGCTAACTATAATACTCAGACCTGTCTATAAACCAGAAAATTTCCCTTAATGCAACACTAATTCCCAAAAGAATGTTAAACTCTAGAGAAAAATCACTAATCACTATAAGCAAATCATCTAATACTGTATGTGACTCTCTCTATATTCAAATAGTGTCACTAAGTTATGGAATCCCATCCAGCTACCAGTAAAATCCATTCCAAATGTAAACTCATTTAAAATGCAATTAAAACGTCACCTATCAAATCAATGTATCTAATCCTGTATATCTCCAGGATAAATGCTACTGTTAATCTTAGCTTGGCCTATTGTCAAACCATTTCTCTTCACTCAATACCCGATGTCCCACAACCAGTCGTTACCAATATCTGATTAGTTTTACTAGCATGTCTGAGCCATGTAAGTGGTACCACTCAATATCCCAACTGTATACTTCTTATATAAACCTTAAGATAGCCAGATGTATAACTGTCTCTGAACC
The DNA here is from genome assembly GCF_019279795.1 of Protopterus annectens. Lineage (NCBI taxonomy): Eukaryota > Metazoa > Chordata > Ceratodontiformes > Protopteridae > Protopterus > Protopterus annectens. The sequence goes on from NC_056732.1 coordinate 1,659,112,547, forward strand.
TGCTCTACTCTCTACAGCTTAACTAGAATATTAACATTTCTGCCCTACCAAGTTCTTTCCCTCACTTCCATTTCTTTGAATTTCTAATCACTAATCACAAGATCTATTATCTATTTGACAAAGCTACTAATGCAACTCATCAAATGTTCAATATCTACTAAATGCATTAGTATCTTTATACTATAATAGTTGCCTTTGTTTCATATGAAAGTAACTCATTTAGTAAATGAATGTGTAATTGTTACTCTATACATCTGTTTAAAAATATTTTTAATTTGCTCCCTGACCCTCCCCCAAACAGGGTTTTTTCACTAAACCCAGTTGTACAAACGAGTAAGGAAAAGTAAAATAAATAAAACAGATAAAATATTCCCCACAGATAAGTAACTATGTCTGTAGTTCAGTGATGTTCATTGGTACTTACTGCATAATATTTAAAACCGTTCACATAAGTTATGGAATATGTTTATAGACAGAATGAATAAAATGTTATTTGTCCCAAAAATTATAACTACCAAAATATTGGATTGTCATCTCATTATAATCAAACTCATCTTTGTCTCAACATTAGCTTGTGCATTTATGCACGAAAATGTTTTGTACTGACCACTCAAGTGTAGTCTGTATGAAAAAGGAAAGTCCTTGCACACATTATCTATTGCATCTCATTTCCAGCTGTTAGGGTAATGTAGAAAATTACTCAAATGAAAGTACTTAGGATTTATCAGGTAGTATAAGCATCTTAGACCATGAAGAAACATTTATAAAGCAAGTTCACAAAGAGCTTGGAGCACTGTACAGAATCAAACATCTGTCTACTCTTGAAGAAAGAACAATTGTGCAAGCATTTCTTCTACCCAGACTATTTTGGGGTGTAGTGTTGCTTTGCAACCTGTGAAAAAAACATTCCTAATATTTCAGAAAAAGGCTTATAGTTTATCCAAAGATATGCTTGCAGCCATATTGCCTCATTTTATTGCTGGATAACGCACATGGGGTTGAATATAGCCAGTTCCATTTTGCTTATAAAATTATTAATGTTCATTACCTTACATAGAACTTGCTAACAGTATTCAAACCCAACAAATAATTAAGACCTCACTAGCTGATAGTTATTTAATAACTCAATACTAGCTTCTCAAAGCATTTTACATTCTCCCTCTGATAATGCTCTATAAATCTCTCTTTCAGCTTTTCCCAGTTAGGGGTCGCCACAGCGGAACTCTGGTCCGCTAATGATTGGTAGTGGATTTTTACATACCGGGTTACCGGCCCGGATGCACAACCTTCAATGAAGGCATGCCCATTGATGTATGCCTCCACACAGAAGATGCTCTAGCTGAGAATCAAATGGGACAATGTCTTGCTATGAGGCGACAACGCTACCGCAGCACCACCACAGCAGTTCCCTCTGATAATCCTCTAGTTTGTGTGAATACTATTACTTTTATTTTATCACTAAGCCTTGTGGATGCAATATCTATCCTTTAGTAAATTTTACTAATTTTAATTATTCATTGCAGTCAGCTCTGAGCTCCTTCTTATTTGCAATGGTGATGGACAGGTTGACAGACAAGATCAGACAGGAGTCCCTGTGGACTATGATGTTTGCAGATGACATTGTGATCTGTAGTGAGAATAGAGAACAGGTGAAGGAGACCCTGGAGAGATGGAGATATGCTCTAGAGAGAAGAGGAATGAAGGTCAGCAGGACTAAGACAGAATATATGTGTGTGAATGAGAGGGAGGATAGAGGAATGGTGAGGATGCAAGGAGTACAGGTGGAGAAGGTGGATGAGTTTAAATACTTGGGATCAATAGTTCAGAATAATGATGAGTGTGGAAGAGACGTGAAGAAGAGAGTACAGGCAGGATGGAGTGGGTGGAGAAGAGTGTCAGGAATGATTTGTGGCAGACGAGTACCAGTAAGAGTGAAACAGAAGGTCTACAAAAGGGTAGTGAGACCAGCTATGTTATATGGGTTGGAGACAGTGGCATTGACAAAAAGGCAGGAGTTAGAGCTGGATGTGGTAGAGTTAAAGATGTTAAGATTTGCACTGGGTGTGACAAGGGTGGGCATGATTAGGAATAAGTATATTAGAGGGTCAGCCCAGATTGGAAGGTTTGGAGACAAAGCCAGAGAGGCAAGATTACGTTGGTTTGGACATGTGCTGAGGAGGGATGCTGAGTATATTGGGAAAAAGATGCTAAGGATGAAGCTACCAGGTAACAGTTAAAGAGGAAGGCCTAAGATAAGGTTTTTGGATGTGGTGAGAGAGGACATGCAGATGGTTGGTGTGACAGTACAAGATGCAGAGGACAGGAAGAAATGGAAACAGATGATCCGCTGTGGCGACCCCTAATGGGAAGAGCCGAAAGAAGATGATGAATTATTCATTGCAGTATGATAAATTTTCAGTTGTATCTATTCCATATCATCTAACATTGTTCACATGGTGCAATTTTCTTTCTTTACTTTTCTAACAGATACAATTGTTTTTCTGAAAGATACAATTGTTGTTGCTTAATACAACCACTCTTCTGTTCACTCCTTCTCACTCCACGAATTGCAACAACTATTGTCCAAACGTATCAAACTTATCTACAGTTCTGCTCACAATGGAAAACTTCAGGAAACCAAAAAAAACATATAGTAAAATGCAAAAATTTATTCTAGCGCCTCGGTGTAACCACCTTCAAAGAATAACACAAATACAAAAAACACACCCTTTTTATACATCCATAAATTACATTCAGTTAATTAAACAATGAATTCATTTACTTAAAATTATTCATTTAAAGCAAACACTTCCAATCTGGCTCATTATTTAAGCCTCTAGGTACCAAAGTTTTATATTTTAAAATGTATATGCTTTCCTTATACATCATTTTTTGTTTTGATACATTTTCATTATTCTTAATACACTCAACCTTTTCTAAAATGGTACCATATAATAAACTTTCATCACTATTATATTTTTTTTTAAAATGTGAGGATATTATTTTTTTCCCTTTATAGGTTCATAGGCTCATACTAGGCTATCTGCTCTGGGGCAATTATAAGCCTAGCCCGATTCTGTATGGCTTACGCCACCCCTTGATTTGAGTATACTGTGCCCTTTTTAAGGTTTAGTTTACTGTGCCTCTGTCTAATAGTGACACGGGAGTAATCCCTGGGACAAACCTACGATCCCCCATCCACCTATCGAGATTCTTCTTGAAGAGATTCAGTGAGGTGCTCTGCCTCACATGAACTGGAATTCTATTCCAGAGCAAAGGGAGCCTCTGGGTTATGAACCTGTCCCTCTAGAAAGTTCTATTTATTTCTGTGCTGAGTTTCAAGTCCCTCGAGCATGTGCCTCTAAGGGATTTAGATTTACTGAGGTGGAGCATCTCCATTAATTCTGGATTTGACATAGCTTTGTATGTCAGGCATAGATCGCCTCAAAGTAGGCGGTATGCAGCTGAGTAGAGCTGGAGTTTTTTAACCGAGCAGCATATGGCATCTGTTTGAGACCCTTGATCCTCTTGGTGAGATACTTTTGGAGTCTTTCTAATTGCTGCAGGTGTCGGGTAAGGTACATCCCAAAAGGGGCATTGTATTCTATGATGGGCCTGATGAGGGATGAATAAAGGGGCATGATTACCTCTCTTGATCTAGATGTGAAACCCTTCGTGATGAGGTGGGCTATGTAGAAGGTCTTTCTAACCACTTTGGCAATGTGGTTTTCAAAGGAGAGATTGCTATCAACTTGGGTCCCCAGGTCCCTAATAACTTTCTCTGTACATAATGGGTTTCCGCCTATGTGGTAATTTGTGGGCACATTGTTTTTGCCAAAAGGTATGACTATATGTTTTCTGGCATTTAGCTTTAAACCATGGTGCTGGCACCAGTTATCTGTCTCTGTGAGACCTGTTTGAAGGATGTTTGTGTCAGCTGGAGAGTTGATTATGGCGCCCAGTTTGCAGTCATCTGTGAACTTGGTGAGCCATAGTCCTCCCACATTTGCCTGTACCTCAGAAAAGTATATACTGAACAAGAGTGGTCCCAGGACAGAACCCTGTGGGATGCCACTTGTGACCAGTTTCAAGTCGGACATGGCTCCAGCAACTCTCACTCTGTGGGTTCTGTCTTTGAGCCAGTTTGCGACCCATCTTGTGACATAGGGGTTCATATTTAAGCTGGATAGCTTATCTATGATGCCAGTGGGGTATTGTGTCAAATGCCTTTGCAAGGTCCAGATAGGCTGTGTGGACTACCTTCCCTTCATCTATGGCTTTGGTGACTGTTTCAAAGAAGTCAACCAGGTTCAAAAGGCAGGATCTGCCCTTGACAAAGCCAAACTGGGTAGGATCTAGTGTCTGTAGGTCCCCAATGTCTTTGTTTATGAGCTCCATGATGATCCTCTCCATAGCCTTGCAGACTAAGCTAGTCAGGCTTATGGGGCAATAGTTTCCAGGGTCTGTAGAGGCTCCACCTTTGTGGAGTGGGACCACTGTTGCTGTACGCCATTCTGTGGGCACATATCCTGTAGTGAGGCTGAGATTGTATAGCTGTTTTATTTGAGGGATTAGTTCCTCTTGGAGTTCATGTAGGATGCAACCTGGGATGCCATCTGATCCCATGGAAGCAGTGTTTTTTGCTTTGGAGAGGGCAGCCTTCACTGCAAGCATCAGAGATGTTTGGGAGGCAGCCCTCTGCCGGGATAGATACTTGCTCTTTTGGGGGAGAGGGGGTGGAGAAGTTTGCACTGAACCTGTCTGCCAGAATATTGGCGATGTCTGTGGGTTCAGTGTATTTTTTGTTGTTTAGAATCAACTCAGTACAAGTCTGGGAGTTGCATCCCAGGTTTCTAACATAACTGAAAAAAGCCTTATGATTGTCTTTGGTGTCCTGTGCAATTTTTCTCTCAAAGCTGGCCTTGGAGGATTTTATGAGGGATCGTAATTTTTTGCTAGTACTGATCAGAGATGCCTTCCCTATTAGGGATTTTGCTCTATCATGTAGTAGCTTCCTCCTTCTGTTGTACAGTTTATTTATGGCAGGGATCCACCAGACTGGACACCTGCCTTTGGATGATTGGGTCTTGGTTTTGTTTGGGATAGCATGATCCATGCATTCCTGGAGATGTCCGTAGAATGCATTTATATAGGATTCTGCAGTTTGGGCCATAGTTTCCACTGGCCCTGGGGACTTGAAGGATTCCACTTCGCTTTTGAGAAGTGAGAAGTTTGCTTTTGAGAAGTTTTTCACTGTGGTTTTCTGGGCTGGAGGTGGAGTCGGGATGTTGACATCCAGTGAAATTAATTTATAGTCTGATCTTACCAATGAGGGATATACTTCTGTTGTGGAGCATAGAGTCCCCATGTTGGTAATGATCAGGTCTAGTATATTGTCCCCTCTTGTGGGAGTGGTGACTAGTTGTTCAATAGCATTTGAGTTTATAATTTCCAGGAACCTTTGGGCTAAGGTGCTGGGGCTTGAGTAGTGCTCCCAGTCAATGTTTGGGTAGTTGAAGTAGCCCAATATAATGGTGTTCGGAGAGATCTTCATGTTCTCCAATGTTTTCAGGAAAGCTGAGTGGGATTCCTGACTTTGAGAGGGTGGTCTGTAGGATGCTATAAACTGAAAAGCAGTCTTGCCCACTGTTAGTTGCACATGGATGGTCTCCGATACTTTGTGCAATGCCACTAACCTGGAGGCGTGGATATCCTTGATAAATATGGAAACTCCCCCTCCTTTTGTAGTTCGGTCCGGGTTTTGGGGCCGAAAAGCATGATATGAGGTATAGCCTGGTAGTGCGGGGGTGCTCTCTGGAGCCTTGAACCAGGTTTCTGTCACTGCACAGATATCAATGTTCTGCATACTGAGGAGAGCTTCGAGTGTGTGCATCTTGAGGTTAAGACTTCTGGCGTTTAGCAGCATTACCCTTAGTTTCTTGTTCCTTGTGCTGTCTATGGGGATGGGTTTGACTTTTGAGCCTTGCCTAAAAAAGGCACTATGGGGGTGGCAAGAGCCTTTGCCAATATCCGAAAGCCCAGTGGTGACAGGTGCAAGCCGTCCCTAGCAAAGCAACGTGGCTTGTAGAGCATGTCATCCCAGGCTGACAGACACTGGATCCCTTTTGAATGACACCAAAATTTTAGCCACTTGTTAAAATCGATCATTTTGTCTTTGTACTGTGGCATCATTCTAGGTGAGGGTAAGATGCTGCTCAAGGTCAGGGTCATACCAGCCTGGGCTACATGATCAGAGAGCTCCTCTATGTCTCTTTTCATGTAGTCCAGGGAGGTACATCTCAGGTCATTCACACCAGCATGTACAATGACTGAGTCATATTTGTATTTGCTTTGGAGTGACCTGAGTGCTTGCGTTATGTGGCGGATCCTAGCACATGACAGGCAGCTCACCGTGACCTTCTCTTTATTCAGCCTGGTGAGCGGGACGTCAGTGTGTCTGACAATAGAGTCACCTATTACAAGAGTATCAGGTGTGTTATTCAGCCTTAAGGGCTGTGGCTGCTTGGCACACTGACTTTGTGGGTTATGTGTTGTGCGTGTTTTGTTTTGAGGTTGCGTTTGCTTGGATGTCTGCTTTGGAGGTCTCTGTTGCTTAGGTAGATTTTTATTTAGAGCCTCCGAGTATGTTTTTGTCTAGTTATGTGTTTGGTTTGCTGATGTGGTGGGACTATGTGATACTGGAATTGTGTTGTGTGAGGTTACCTTCTCCTCCTGACTGGTTACACCAGTTTTGAGATGAGAGAGCTCAGCCTCCAGTTTGGCTAAATAGTTGCATCTCTCACATATATTTGAACCTGTTTGGAGGAGGAGATGGTTGTCCGTGTACATGAGACAGTTGTAACACTGCCTCAAAATTCCCAGATTCACCAGCTGGACTGGAGAGGAAACCATTGACTGACCTTTGGACATGCTAGAGTAATATAGGGAAAATGAATTTAAGACAGACCAATAGAGGACAGGGTAATCATAGAGAGTATAAGAGTAAGTAGTGCTTATGGTTTAATAGTGCTAACATGTAGGATTACTTAATTGGACCAGTGAAGGGCCTTAGAATGAGAATATGGTGTTTAAATTGAGAGATAGAGCAGTTCAAAGGGAAAAGGTGAAGAGCAAACTTTGTGGAGCCAGGAATAGTTTAAACCCAATTAGGCGGCGCTGCCTGTTGTTGCGCTATGCTCAAAAACACGCAAAACCACACAAAAGAGGGTTTTAAGAGAGGAAGATGAAGGAGTTTTGGAATTGACCCAAAATGGCCAAAAAAACTACAGTTTCAAGTCAGTAAACACTCCCACAGGGGCAGGTAGGCTGCTCAATGTTTTTCACTGCCACTGATCAACAGAGAGACTTCTCTTTAGCCCAAGCAAAAAATGGCCTCACAGAAACTTACAAACAGTTCAAGAACAGCAAGCCTGTAACTGAACTTTTTTAAATCTCAGAAAAGTTGGAAAAAAGCAAGATTTTTTGGGGGGGGGTTTTGTTTTTTTCAGAGATAGCAGAGGTTCACAAGTATCAACAATTTATAACAGTGCAGTAAATGACCCCACACAAGAGTGCTAGGCCAAAGACAGATAAAATTCAAGTTTTGAGAAAAAAACGATTTTAAAAATAAGTGCAAACAGGAAATTCAGTAAACAGCTCTGATTTTTCACATCCCTCAGATGTTCCATAAATCTAGTCCTGAATTTTCTCTTAGTTTCCCCTGTGTAATATAATTCACAATGGCATTTCAGTGCATATATCATCCCTTTACTTTCACATGTATATGCCCCTTGACATAAATTTAACTTCATTAATTTTGTTCACTGCATTAATAACGTGAACACAAGCTACATTTATTACACTGAAAAGTGCCATATTGCAATAAAGGCCTATCAGTATTTACTACTGGTCTAACGAAGCTACCATGAACTACCATGTTCCTTATATTTTTACCTCTCTTAAACTAGCTGATAGTTACTTAATAACACAATATTAGCTCTCAAAGCATTCTACATTTTCTCTCTGATAATCCTCTATTTTGTGTAAATACTATTACTTTTATCACTAAGCCTTGTGGATGTAATATCTATCCTTTAGTAAATTTTACAAATTTTAATTATTCATTGCAGTATGATACATTTGCAGCTGTATCTATTCCATATCATCTAACATTGTTCACATGGTGTAATTTTTCTTTCTTAACTTTTCTGACAGACACAGCTGCTGTTGCTATTTGTGTTCCACATGCAACATTTTGCTATACAGTTTTACACTCTGCCTTACTGTATTTTCTCTAGCCAGCCACTGAAAATGGTCATAGGGAATTAGTCTACTATCTTGGTTACCAAACACTGAACAAATAGGCTTACAGATCTGCTAAATCGAAGGAGTTAAGGTCGCTGTGAAGGAGTTGCTAATTTCATGCATGTGACATTTTTTCCTTCTCCACAGACTATTTTCAGGCCAGACTATAAAAGCACAAAAACATTTTTTCCAAATGACTGAGAAAGAAGCAAACGGTAAACAAAGCATTTGCAAGTAAAACAGGTAGTTAAAGTTTCTCACACATAAATGTATAATGAGGAAGTAGAGAGGAAAAAACATATACAATATTTGCGATAAACAGAAAATTGGGGGATATACGAGATGCAGCAAATCAAAAGGATGAAAGCAAAGAGTGATAGATGACACAGATAAGTGGGGATTACTGGGCAGCTCACAGTGAAAAGTGAGACTGGCTATGAAATGAGACTTAAAAGGTGAAGACTGTTACACTTCAGATTAGCATGTGAACAGTCTTGGTGACCAGAATCATCTGTGTTACTGTAATCATGTGGGAACAGTTATATTCAACAACCTTTTATTTATTTACTTCATGTCTGAATGGAATTTGTAGCATTGGTGCAAAACTGGAAAGAAATGACCAGTACATGTGGAGTTTATTATGAGAAGGAAGGAAGGAGGGATTATCTGAAGTTGGATGTGGAGTTTATTATGAGAAGGAAGGAAGGAGGGATTATCTGAAGTTGGATGTGGAGTTTATTATGAGAAGGAAGGAAGGAGGGATTATCTGAAGTTGGATGTGGAGTTTATTATGAGAAGGAAGGAAGGAGGGATTATCTGAAGTTGGATGTGGAGTTTATTATGAGAAGGAAGGAAGGAGGGATTATCTGAAGTTGGATGTGGAGTTTATTATGAGAAGGAAGGAAGGAGGGATTATCTGAAGTTGGATGTGGAGTTTATTATGAGAAGGAAGGAGGGATTATCTGAAGTTGGATGTGGAGTTTATTATGAGAAGGAAGGAAGGAAGGAGGGATTATCTGAAGTTGGATGTGGAGTTTATTATGAGAAGGAAGGAAGGAAGGAGGGTTTATCTGAAGTTGGATGAGGAGTTTATTATGAGAAGGAAGGAAGAAGGGATTATCTGAAGTTGGATGTGGAGTTTATTATGAGAAGGAAGGAAGGAGGGATTATCTGAAGTTGGATGTGGAGATTATTATCAGAAGGAAGGAAGGAGGGATTATCTGAAGTTGGATGTGGAGTTTATTATGACAATGAAGAAAGGAGGGATTATCTGAAGTTGGATGTGGAGTTTATTATGACAAGGAAGAAAGGAGGGATTATCTGAAGTTGGCACTTGGAACAGCTGACTGTAAACTGTATTGCCAAAGTAGAAAAGGTATCTAGGTTAGGCTGGTTGAGCAGTAGTGATACAAGGAGTAATTGTTTTCTTTCTTCTTCCTGTAGATGGTAACATTTTGAAAGAATATGGCAGTGGTGTTCTGTATTGAGGACAGGGTTAGAAACATATAGATTTGTTGGAAATTGCAAGGTTGATAGCCTATTATTTGATGCTGCAGAAATAATTTACAGGCCATATTCAACTTGGTCTACCAGAGTTCAATTTTCTGTAGCATTCCCCATTTTTGGAGAGGAGAAATAAGGAATCGTTCTGACCCAGAGAAGAGATTTGGTGATCTTGGTGATCTTGACTTCAGTTATGTTTGTATGGTACAGGAAATTTAATTACGTATCAAGCCAGATGCCTAGGTAACAGAACTGATTTGATAATTTAACGGAGTTAAGCTTATTGTGAAGATTTGTTTGGTGGAAGTAACCTTCGAATTTTTGCCCACTACACAGGAGAGAAAGTTGTCATCATTTTCTAAATCCCCCTGAGAGAAAAATGTGGAGAAGGTCTTACAGAAACCTGTTTATAAATATAGATAAGAATGGGTGGATGAGATAAATACTTAGGGTGCACCTTTAGCAGAAAAAAAAGGATCTGTGACTGTTGTGACATGGAACACTCTTAATAATCAAAAATCTTTAAACCATCCAAAGTCCTCAGTATTCATTAATTCTAGTACTTGTGAGAAAACTGAAGCAGAGATTGTGATTAACAAGGTGAAAAAAAAGCCTTTACGAGGTCTAGAAAAAAATGTACCATTAAGGTTAGTTTATCCATGTTACTCTGAATCTTATCTGTAAGGGTGTATAAAGTAGTTATAGTGCTGCAGTCAGTCTAAACAGTATGCTGGTTACTGCACAATAAGTATTTCTAAACAGAGTTGGCAAGATGGGAATAAACTAGTTCTCAAGGAATTTTCCTAACATGGAAAGTAAGTAATGGGCCTAAAGCCAAGGGCTAAAGAAGTTATGCAACACTTGGTAGGAGGGTAATGTCTCAGATTAATTTAGTGAAATTACACTATTTTTTATATATCCTGTAGTAAATAAGCCCAATATCTATTTAACTCTATAAACTACTTGTTTTAGCTCTATATCAGGGTATTAATGTTACTTCTTGAAATGTTTAGACAGCTTTCCTCTTACTGAGACAGAATAAGCTAAATGCAAATGTTCCCTGTAGGCTTGTATGAATAATCACAACATTTATCGTTACAGATCAGCATTCCCTGGCACATTATGTTTACTGAAATTGAATTAAATAATGCCATTCTTACCACTGTTTTGAATGGTTTCTTTTCAGGTGTCATTAGTGGCACAGGAATTTCTAGAACACGAATCCTTTCTTCATCTTCATCTTCTTCTTCTTCTTCTTCTTGTTTGTCTTCTTTTAATTTACATTGTGTGCATTTCAGTGTACGGACCTGTGTAGTGTGGAATAGCTACAACATAATAATATATTAAAACAATAAGTAAATTTCTGAAGCAATTTTATTCTGTAAGAATCTAATTTGATATAGTCATAAAGGTGCAGATTTGATAAGTATTTAACTTATGTATTTAATTACCCAGAATTAGATTACATTAACTCATTTTAGAACTCATGTTAGGGAAAATGTACAAACTATCACAATAACAATATACTTATTAATACATCAAAAGCTAAGCATATGAGATTTGGGAGACAGATTGAAAGGCGAATATTTAATACAGCACAGAGTGATTGGAATCAGATTAATTTAAGGACCTTGGTATATGGGTAAATCTAGCTTTGAATTTTTCTTATCACATCAACCGATTGGTTAATTATAGTTATCGAACTATAGAGTGTATAAAAAGATTTATGAAGTCTAGGAGATATGAAATTATGACGTCATTGTTAGTTGCATTAGACCCAAACCTGTGTATGGAATAAAAATATGGAAACGTTATAAAAAAACAGCAATGAGTAAACTGGATAGAGTACAGCAGAAATATACCAACAACATCCACAGATGTGAAAATGTGTTAGTATGAAAGACTAAAATATCTGAACTTGTACAGTGTCTCATATCAGCATTTAAGAGGACCTTATTCAGGTGTATAGGGCATTTACAGACAGTTGCTTCTGGGAATGTTTGAGGTTATGAAAAAGTAGTAGGAATCAACAATTTATATAGAATATTATATGTGAATGAGAGGTGTACTACATGGTTGTCTGAGACAGTAGCTGATGCATGGAATGGACTACCAAATTACATTAAAGCAAAGCACTAGTTCAGATAGGTTTAATGCAACTATGTCATTTAAACCTGGATACCTACCTACACATAGATAATTAATTGATTATGCTCTAAACATTCAGTTCTTAGGGTAATACCATGCACTCCTATAACAGTACATAGCGTGTTAATAACTCTAAAAGTAAACGTGTGCGACCATTGTCCATTACATGTTAAGCTAGTGCATTGGTAAGTATTTTTCTGTGAATACCAATCAAATGTTCAGAAATTTCTTCCTTTAGCATTATATTACTGTTACCCACATATAAACAAATACATTGCTCACAATGAGCTAGATACACCAAGCTGGACATTTTTATGTTGCAAAACAGTTAAAAGAAAAAAACTTTATTATCCACAGAATGCTTGAATTTATTATTTCTATTATTATAAGAACAAAATGACAATGAAAACAAGCTACTGGTGTTCTAGTAGTGACTTTATATCTAGATACAGGGCAAATTTCCTTCTGGCATAGGTTCATAGATGTTTACTAGGCTAATGACCACAAGGGCCTTTAAGCTTATCCATGCATCCCAGATCTCTGATAAGTTCTTGTATCCCTTAATAATTGTAAGCAGGGGCTTGGGAGATGAAACATTTACAAGCAGAGACCTGGGAGATAATTTTTGTTTTAAAAGTCTTCCCTTTTATGAACAAATTTCAGTGCAGCACCTACTATGTTTTTAATATAAAACAAAGAATATAGAACACAACAATTATTTTTATAATGTCCTTGATGTATTTAGTGTGTCTATTCTACTTCATCATATATCTGGTGCATTGTGAACCAGTAATAGGTGGCAATGATTTGAAATGCTGTGACCGTCTAGAGGAAGCCCCGAAACGCAGAGACTGAATGGTTAAAAAATGGACTTACATGTACTAAATCTGAAATGGCCATTTCCCAGAAAATTTCCTTTCTCTGAGGTATGGTGATCTCAAAGTTAACACATAACAGTTTGGGTGGTATGGGGGATTTGCTCCCACAACAGTGGGCTGCAGCGGCCTTGTACCCCCTGCAAAAAAAAGGTTTAAAGGAGAAGAGCGATCTTCCAGATTTGCTGTTCTCGTCCAGTTTCTGTCTGTTTTTTTTTTTTTTTTTGGTTTGTCACGGCTTGGTATATTGAGTGCTGCCACTTCAACATGGAACCACTAATAGACCTATCAGTTTTATGATTATTTTGTGAAACATAGGATTTAGCAGCAGTATCAAGTTCATTAAAGACTCCATTTGTCTCAAGCATGTCTTTACTGAAACCTTTATGTAGAAAATCAGTCATATCTACTTCTGTAATGCAGTCAGTTTCTTTCAGTATTAAACTTACTTGCACTCATGAATTGTCTGCACACATTTCCGTTTTGTGCATGTCAAGGATGTATACTGTTATTATAAAGATACCTGCATGCCCACACTTCCTTTCTAAAAACATTAGTACCAAATTCTCCTTGTACATAATAGGGTCGAAGATTCAAATAATGAATAAGTTTAGCAGAAAATGTAATTTAAAATTTTTAGACATTAGTCATGATACTTGAAAAAGAAATAAAATTAATTAAATTATCTGACTACCCCCAATATCATAAAATATTGTCTACAAAATGATTATAAAAATAAATATTTGAGTAGTATAAAACATTATTATGTCTATAAAGAAATACTACTAAGTAGAAAAAAAACATAAAACATATGGTTACCTCTAAAAATACTTGACTTTGAGGTACAGTTCTTGCAATTTGGTTCATCAGCACTAGAAAATATTCACCAAGGTCATGTTGTTCCCATACTGTAACAGAAAGCAGATGTTAGCATATCAAATTTAGACAAAGTACTGGTAACTCACAAAATAACACTAACATTCAGCAATGGTGGGACAAAAATGCAACAACGTGGCTAGGATTCATAAATGACTCGCAGAGCTAATATCTGAGGGGGTCTCAGCATGCCTGGCTCAAAGCTACTCAGATATATACTAGACATTACACTGGGATCAACCACATCTTCTGTATGGCTGCAATATGTACTGATAACTACTGTACTATGAACTTTGTATGAGATTTAGAAAGGGATACCACCAGTGGTAAGCCATAACACAGGTAACCAATGATGGAGGAAACACTTTGTATTTCAGAAACAGACCCTTCGTCGTGATTCTTCATAGTCAGTGGGATCACTGTGGTGGGCCATCTGCATGGCCTTGCTTTATGCTAATGAGGTATTCTGGGGAAGAGGCCTATGCTAATTAACCATGCACTATAGGAAAAGGTTTACACAGCCGAGTGATTCAGAGAATCACTCAGCTGCATAACTTAATATGGCCAGCTATGTTAATGAACATGTCCAAAATGCTGTGCTCCCCATTACTTCCAGTGGGAGGGACTACTTTGCAGGTATGTGTCTAGGCGTTTAATGGAGAGGTAGTGATGTGGTACGTGTGAGGGTATGTATGTATGTATGTGTGGCATGTGGGAGGGTATGTATGTGTGGTACATGTGAGTGTGTGTATGTGTGGTACATATGAGGGTATGTATGTGTGGTACGTGTGACGGTATGTATGTGTGATACGTGTGAGGGTATGTATGTGTGGTATGTATGAGGATATGTATGTGTGGTACATAGGAGGGTATGCATGTGTGTTATGTGGGACACTATGCATGTGTGGTATGTGTGAGGGTATGTATGTGTGGTACGTGTGAGGGTATGCATGTGTGGTACGTGTGAGGGTAATTATGTGTGGTATATTGGATGGTGTGCATGTGTGATACGTGTGAGGGTATGCATATGTGGTACATGGGACAGTATGCATGTGTGGTACATATGAGGGTATGTACATGTGGCAAGTGGGATGGTATGCATGTGTGGTACATGGGAGGGTATGCATGTGTGGTATGTATGAGGGCATGTATGTGTGGTACTTGGGACAGTGCATGTGTGGCACATGGGAGGGTATGTATGTGTGGTACTTGGGACGGTGCATGTGTGGTACGTGTGAGGGTATGGATGTGTGGTACGTGTGAGTGGGGTTCCTATCACATAGTCAAACTTTTACAAGTTCGAACCACATATGGTCGGGACCATACATTCGAATTTGTAAAAGTTAGAGTGTTTGAAGTGAAATCTCCATAAGCGGAGGTGTCCATTCACTTCAATGTGGTGCAATCTCCGAATTGGTATATTTAAGTAGCAGGGGGTATGGGGGATGCAGGGGTGCTTGCCCCCTGCTTAAAACAAGTTTTTGTTTTGTGCTTTGTGTAATTATTTTTTTTTTAGATAATCGAAGTTCTGTAACTTCGAACATGATGTTTCAACCATTAGGTGTTCGGAGTTACGGAACTTTGACTATCTAATATAGACCCGTGTGAGGGTATGTATGTGTGGTACATGGGAGAGTATGTATGTGTGGTACAGATGAGGGTATGTATGTGTGCTACATGAGAGGGTATGCATGTGTGGTACGTATGAGGGTATGTATGTGTGGTACGTGGGATGGTATGCATGTGTGGTACATGGGAAAGTATGCATGTGTGGTACGTGTGAGGGTATGCATGTGTGATACATGTGAGGGTATGCATGTGTGCAGCAGCTTGTTTGCATGCCTGCAGGGGTATGAGTCTTATCAGTTGACTGTGTGAGTGTGTGGCTACCTGTTTGGTTGCAACAGGAGGATTAGTAAGGAGATCAGTAGGGTGTGTGTGTGTGTGTGTGTGTGTGTGTGTGTGTGTGTGTGTGTGTGTGTGTGTGTGTGTGTGTGTGTGTGTGTGAGTGTGTGTGTGTATGCATGTTCAATCAGATGGCGGTATCCCTCATGTATTGGCAATCTCAGTGAGTGTGCGTTTTTTTTTTTTTGTGTGTGTGTGTGTGTGTGTGTGTGTGTGTGTGTGAGTGTGTGTGTGTGTATGTATGTGCAATCGGATAGCAGTATCTCTCATGTGTGGTATGTGTCTGTGTGTGTCAAGGGATGTCAGTGAGCATGTGTCGGGTGACAGTAGTTGGGAGGTTATGGGCAGTAAGTGTAGATGTTCTTTGTGTTTCACTGCTGCAGTCATTACATTTGGGTAATCTGCTGGCAGGTTGCCTCAAGTCGGCCTGATTAACAAAGTCTTGGGTC
The DNA here is from genome assembly GCF_019279795.1 of Protopterus annectens. Taxonomy (NCBI): domain Eukaryota; kingdom Metazoa; phylum Chordata; order Ceratodontiformes; family Protopteridae; genus Protopterus; species Protopterus annectens. The sequence continues at coordinate 1,659,128,607 of NC_056732.1, forward strand.
CTGTGTTGGTTGATGTCCCTTCTTCCATGACATCAGGTCGTCAGGGGTATAAAACATGCAGCCGATACCAGTCGTTCTTGCTGTGTGGTGCCCAAAGCAGAAGCAGTTCGCAAGTGCCTGTCAGCCGACTCCTGAAATTTTTGTTTTCGAGTTTCAGAACTGAAGTCTTCAACTTAAAGCTAAGTACCCCGCTGAGGAAACTTTTTCTTGCTCCTTACCGATGTCAGTAAAAGTTAATAATTGCATTACTTGTGGAAAGCAAATACCTCATAAAGATTTTCATTTGTACTGTATTCCTTGCCTAGGCCCTGACTACAACGTACCTTGCTGTCGGTTTTGTGCTTTATTTAATCAGCACACTATTCATCGTCGGTACATTTTTGCCTCTAAATATTTCAGTTCTGGGTTTAATTATCCAGAAATGACGTTGGTTAGCCATCCAACTACCGGAATTCCAAAAAACGCAAAGAAAAAGAAACAGGCCATCGAGGTCCAAAACTGCCGACGACGTTTCTCCTAAGCCAGTTGCCAGTTTGCCAGTACTCAGTGAGGAGCTTTTGCAGCCCCTGATACCCACTACTTCTGATGTGCAGGCCTCTAATGAGACCCATTCAGAGTTCGGTATGCCGTGAGATGCTTCATCTATGGAACCCGTGGATGTCTCTACCTTGGATGGGTCTGGAGCCACTGTGCAGGCACCAGCTTCTGAGGGTGTATTCAGGCCTACAGACTTGCATATTAAACTGAATCCACCTTCTATACTAAGGCCTAAATCTCGATCTATGTCTAAAAGAACAATGCCCAGGCCACATGTTCAGGCCCCTATACCTAAAAAACAAATGATCAAAATGACTGAAGATCTTATTACTCTAATCAGGGGTAGTCAACCCCTCCCCCTTCTAAGAGGCCTAGGGCTGAGCTTGACTAAGAATCTTCTGATCAGGACTCTGTTTCTTCTAATTCTTTCAATGACCTGGATTTGTCCATACCTACTTATGAGGATTCTGATGCAGAGGATTCCATTCCCTCTGCTTCCCTCCCCCCCCAAGGACTTTTCTTTTGGGGAAACTTTACATACTTTAAGGGAGCGTTTCCACTGGGAAAGTCAGGAATTTTCTGAATCTAAAAAGAGGCTTAGGGATTTCCTTCTTCTACCTCAGCATAGGCCTTTGGCTATACCTCCTGTACTAGACATTGTTGATGATGTGTTTTCAGAATCCAGTATGGCTCCTGATTCCCTGACTCCAGCTCCTAGTAAATCTGACAGATACTACAGAGTTCCTGAGTCCCACAAGTTCCTTTTTAAAAATCCTGTTGCGGATCCAGAAACCATTTTTCAGGGGCCCAAGGGCATTAAGGCTTCTACTGCTAAAAATCCTACCCCTTCTGATAGAGACTCCAGGACACTGGATAGATGGGGTAAAAAGGTTTATACTTCTGCAACCTTGGCAATCAGGACTTTAAACTGCCAATTTCATATGTTAACATATCAACAGCATATTATTGGACTGCTTAAACAGAAAATTATGTTGATTTCTGACTGTGTGGAAAATAAAGATTTACAGGATTTATTGCATTCTGTTGAACAAGTTGGAAAACATACTTTGCAATGTGGTTTTGATTCTTTAGAGGCCTCTTGCAGGGCTGCTGTTACTGGGTCTGGGCTTAGAGGGCATGCTTGGCTTAAGGAGCAATCTCTGCCTGATCATGTTAAAGCAAAATTGTTGGATGCTCTTTTAAATCAGGACCGCCTGTTTGGCAATAATGGTGAAGAAGTTCTAGAAAAGACTGAAGATAAAGCTAAATCTATGCAAACTGTAAAAGCTTTCTTACAAGTACAACCTCCAAGATTTAGTAGGCACTGGCCTACTAAGAATTGGTCCTTTCCAGCTCCTTCCAGATCCACTTAAGCCAAATCCAGACACACCAAAAGCACCAGTTTTCAGTCCCAAGGGACTCTCAGAACTAAGCAATGGGGGGCCTCCACTTCCAAATCTGGAAATAACAAGACACCCCCCTATGATAAACAGTCTCAATGATTTCCTTTAAAATTATCAAGCACTTACATTTTAGCCACCCCTTTGGGGCGAAAGATTGCTCTCCATGCAAAAAACTGGGAACTCATAACCCTGGATGAATGGGTTTTAAATATAGTGTCCCAGGGATACAGATTTCATTTCCACACATTGCCAACATGACACGGGTAGCCAGACCTGCCCCCAAATCAGTGGGCAGAGGCTCAGAAACAAGTACTTTCCCTCTTAAACATGGGAGATATTCAACCGGTACCAGAAGAGGAAAAGGGACAAGGTTTCTATTCCAGGCTTTTCCTGGTACCAAGAAAAGACAAATCATGGCATCCAATTCTGGACCTGTCTACTCTAAACACCTTTCTGGACATTCCAAAATTCAAAATGCTGACTCTTCACCAGTTACTTCCTATGCTAGGCAAAGATGCCTGGTTGGCAACTCTAGATTTAAAAGAAGCTTATCTGCATATCCCAATCAGGAAATCTTGCAGAAGAAACCTATGCTTCAAAGCAGGCTACTTGCAATACCAGTTCTCTGCACTGCCCTTTGGCTTGTCTACTGTGCCCAGGGTATTCACAAAGTGCCTGGCTCCAGTAATTGCATTTTGCAGGCAAAGAAATATTCAAATATATCCATACCTGGACTATTGTCTAATTCAGCAGAAAACCAAGCCATACTTCTAAATCATCTGGCGTTTGTAAAAAGGGTTCTAATTTGTCTAGGGTACACCATAAATAAAAATAAATCACAACTGGTACCCTCTCAACAGATTACATTCCTGGGTGCAAGTTTAAATACAACTGCCCAGATGGCTTTCCTCATGCCAGAAAAGCAAATTCATTTGGTAACTTACTTCAAACAAGTGTCCACAAAAACCCTGCTGTCTGCAAAACAAATACTGCAAGCCTTGGAGTTCATGGCCTCCTGCATTCTTCTAATTCTATATGCAAGGCTGCATATGAGGAAACTTCAGTGGTACTTAAAAAGTCTATGGAGTCAACATTGTCATAGCCTGGAAACAATGATTCCTATCATACCTTGCCTAAGCCTGGCGTTCCTATGGTGGGCAGAGACCTGCCACCAAAACAAGGGACTGCCATTCACACTACCCCCTGCCACCCAAACCCTAACTACAGATGCATCAGACTATGCATGGGGGGCTCACCTGGCAGGAAAGTGCATTCAGGGTAAATGGAACCCAAATCAAATGCACCTACATATCAATAAAAAAGAAATGTTAGCTGTACAGAATACTCTGACAGCCTTCAAGGACTGCATTCATTCAGGACAACTAATGGTAAAGATGGACAACACCACGGTTATGTGGTACATAAACAAGCAGGGGGGTACACATTCCCATCCCCTCTGCAGACTAGCCATGTCATTGTGAAACACGGCCTTGAGCTATCAAGTGCAACTACAAGCTCAGTTCCTGCCAGGAAAACTGAATACACTGGCAGATGGACTAAGCAGAAATCTCATGGACCCACACAAGTGGAAACTTGAACCATGGATTTTCAACATGTTGACAAGCAAATGGGGGAGCCCAGACATAGATCTATTTGCCTCCCCCCAGCACTACCAGTTGGACAGATTTTGCATAAGGACTCATCACAAAAAAGCCTGGAAAGTGGATGCTCTGTCCTTCAGCTGGAAAAACCTATCAGTCTACGCCTTTCCCCCTCTGCTCTCCAAAGTTCTGCTAAAAGTCAAACAGGACAAACCAAAAATGATTTTGATTGCTTCAGACTGGCCATGCCAACAATGGTCCCCACTCCTGCACAGCGTCACAAATATCTCCATGGCACTTGCCTCAGACACCATTCCTGCTGTCTCAGCAGGACAACCAAATTCTACACCCGAACCTTGCAGCTTAGCTAATCACTTAAAGTCACCCTTAGCATCCCTCAGCAAACCTGTGATGGATATCATCTTGGAGGCGAGAAGACCAAGTACTAGAAAATCTTATGCTGACAAATGGAAAATATTCTGTGCCTGGAACCAATCTTTAGGGATGAGCACAGCAGCACCCAGTTTACCTCAGATTTTGCAATACTTAACTGAGATGCTTCACAAGGGCCTGTCTTTTCCCTCTATTAAAATCCATGCTTTAGCTATTTCAGCTCACTATAACACAGAACCACCCCTCTTTTCTCATCCCCTGCTCAAGCTGTATCTCAGAGGGACAAAGAACTTGAGACCACACAGGAGAGCTCCTACCCCTGCCTGGGACCTTAACTTTGTTTTGGAAAAGCTCACTTTACCTCCTTTCGAGCCAGCTGCTACTGCAGACTTAAAATTTCTTTCTTGGAAAACAACCTTCCTATTAGCAATCACTTCAGCTAGAAGGATATCTGAATTACAGGCCCTTATGGCAGTGGAGCCTTTCATTATCTTTCATGCGGACAGGGTATCTCTGACGACCAATCCATCCTTCATGCCCAAGGTGGTTTCCAGTGTGGCTCTTAACCAGTCCATTCATTTGCCAACCTTCTATCCCAATCCGCAGAGCAAAGGGGAATGGATTCTGCTTTCCTTGGACGTGCGCAGACAACTTAGATTCTAGTTGAACAGAACTAAATTTTGAAGAAAATCTGAACAATTGCTGGTAGCATTTGCTGCTGAGGCAGAGGGGAAGGCTATTTCAAAACAAACCATTTCTAAATGGATAAGCCATTGCATTCATTTCTGCTATAAGCACCATGGAAAACCTATGCCCTAGGGGATCAGATCTCATTCCACCAGGGCTGCATCTACTTCTGCAGCCTTTCTCAGAGGTGTTCCTACCAGGGATAGTCTAGAAGCTGCTACCTGGAGTTCAGTAGATACTTTCACCAAGCATTATCATTTACCAATTTTCCATAAATACAGAGCTAGCTTTGCCACTGCTGTCTTGCAGGGTCTTATAGCTGGTCCTAATGCTGTAAAAACCCATCCTACTAACCATAGCTTTGGGAATCTACTCACATGTAATGACTGCAACAGTGAAACACGAAGAACATAGTACAGTTGTGTACACTTACCATAAATGTAGATGTTCGAGTGTATTCACCGTTGCAGTCCCGGTTACCCTCCCTCCAGCCCCCTGTGTTTTCCTCTTACTATGCCTCTACTTTCCTTTACTATGCTTAAAAGCCTTTTTGGTGTATTTGCTTTTGGTTGGAGATATATTTTTGTGTTTTTAATTTTATTTGCTCCCCATTTGGGGGGCACCTGACATCTGGGGCAAGAAAAACAGATGTAGTGGCGTTGGCTGCATGTTTTATACCCCTGATGACCTGACGTCATGGAAGAAGGGACAGCAACTGACGCAGGACCCAAGACTTTGTTAATCAGGCCGACTGAGGGCAACCTGCCAGCAGATTACACAAATGTAATGACTGCAACAGTGAATACACTCAAACATCTACATTTATGGCAAGTGTACACAACTATACTTTCTTTACTTATTTATTCAAGGTTCAGGGACAAGTCAAAAATAATGGTGGAATGGATACTCCAGATCAGGGACAATGTTTGAATATTATAGCCACTCATTTAAAGAGTTAATAGAACAGCACATTTTGTATCACAATGTATTTTCTAAGCAATACAAAGTATAAAGCTCCAATGTCTGACATCACTGACGGACTGTAATCCTCTGTGATTATTTAGCGAGGGACAGTGCAAAAATCAGAGGCAACATCAGGTACATTCTGCAAAATCAGGGACAGTTGAGAGGTATGGGTGGTGCATGAATGGGTGAGTGTGTGTTCATGAGTACAATCAAGTGGGGGGAGGGGTGTCAGTGATGGGTGACTGTGTGCAAGGATGCCTGTGACAGTGAGTGTGTGTGTGTGTGTGTGTGTGTGTGTGTGTGTGTGTGTGTGTGTGTGTGTGTGTGTGTGTGTGTGTGTGTGTGTGTGTCTGCATGTGCAATCAGATGGCGGTATCCCTCATGTTTGGTACATGTCTGTGTATGTTGGGGGATCTCAGTGAGTGTGTGTTTTGTGTGTGTGTGTGTATGTGTGCGTGCATGCGTGTGTGTGTGTGTGTGTGTGTGTGTGTGTGTCTCTCTGCATGTGCAATCAGATAGCAGTATCTCTCATGCGTGGTATGTGTCTGTGTGTGTCGAGGGATGTCAGTGAGCATGTATCAGGGGACAGTAGTTGGGAGGTTATGGGCAGTAAGTATAGTTCTCTACTTATTTATTCAAGGTTCAGGGACAAGTCAAAAATAATGGTGGAATGGATACCCCAGATTAGGGACAATGTTTAAATATTATAGCCACTCATTTAAAGAGTTAATAAAACATCACATTTTGTATCACAATATATTTTCTAAGCAATAAGAAGTATAAAGCTCCAATGTCTGACATCGCTGACAGACTGCAATCCTCTGTGATTTATTTAGCAAGGGACAGTGCAAAAATCAGAAGCAACATCAGGTGCATTCTGTAAAATCAGGAACAGTTGAGAGGTATGGGTGGTGCATGAATTTGTGAGTGTGTGTCCATGAGTACAATCAAGTGGGGGGAGGGGTGTCAATGATTGGTGACTGTGTACAAGGATACCTGTGACAGTGTGTGTGTGTGTGTGTGTGTGTGTGTGTGTGTGTGTGTGTGTGTGTGTGTGTGTGTGTGTGTGGGTTTGTGAATGGTGGCATGGGCCACCAGTGGTAATAACTACAAAAAAATGCTGTTTAGAACCAGTAGTAATTATTCCCAGTTCAGAGAAATGTAATTTAACCATTAATGAGGTCTTTTTTATTGCCACTCAACACATCTCTGAATAATATTTCCTATAATCTGGAAAAATGCATCTTTTGACAGCTGTAGTTTCTATGAGCACATGAAACTTCTTTTAATCCCACTTTATATAACCAGAAATACTAGTCATAATCAAGAGTGAAAGCAAGGTTACACCAGTTTTAGTTTGTTTCGTAGATTTAACAATTTCATCTTTTCACAATTTAACTAAAACTCCCACAGAACATTAAATAAGTACCAACTAGCAGATTGTACAAACCTAATCAAAGTTATAAGACATATTCAGGGACACTGTTTTTTTTTTTTTTTGTTTTGTTTTCTCTGGGAAAATACCAGTAAATACCAGCATTTCTCCCCGGGCCTCTGCTGAAAACAGGATC